>NW_024068626.1:0-118083 GCF_009389715.1 Phoenix dactylifera
ACAATGTATCCGTTGGGATCGGAGTCGACTCACGCGATCTGGAGTCGACTCGCACTTTACTGGAGACGACTCCTCCACTACTCCAAATTTGAATTAAAGTGCATGCCTCGTCCTAGGGTCGACTCGGACCAAACTGGAGTCGACTCGCCAACAGCTGGAGACGACTCGGGCACTTAAGGGTCGGCTCATTCTCAGGGTTCCAGAAACCCAACTTTCTATTTTTCTTCCTCGAGTCGACTCGGGTTTACTTGGAGTCGACTCGGCTGACTTGAGAGGTGACTCGAGATCTTCGGGAGACGTCTCATTCTCAGAGACCGGAAAATTGATTCTCTATTTTTTAAGCTGTTCTGCCTCGGAGTCGACTCGGGCCTTGTTGGAGTCGACTCGGCTAACTTGAGGGTCGACTCTAAAACACTTGGAGTCGACTCGTTCACAGGGTCTCCGAAACTGAATCTCCGCCTTTCAGACTACTTTCCTCCGGGAGTCGACTCGGACAAACTGGGAGTCGACTCGGCTGATGTAGGAGACAACTCGAAGTCTTCGCGAGTCGGCTTGCTGACAGGGTCTCAAAAACTAATGTTCTGTCTTTTTGTCAGCTTTGCCATGAAGTCGACTCGGGACCATCTGGAGTCGACTCGCCAAGCATCGGAGTCGACTCGCAACCTTTTGAAGTCGACTCGTTAACAGGGTCCAAAATTCATCGTTCTGTCTTTCTGTCTGTTTTCAGTCGGAGTCGACTCGAAGAGTTTTGGAGTCGACTCGAGCTTGTGCCAGAAACTCCAAGTGTGCAGGAGTCAACTCGTAAAGTTCAGGAGTCGACTCATGATGCAGACTTTGGTTCAAATAGAGTTCAATACTTAACCAAAATACTCTGAACCAAAGCTTAAGGCACTTAGACAGAAATTCATAAGGATTTACCTGAAATACTAGATTGAATTAATTAGAACAACATAAGGCATACTCAAATGCTTTGAGCTCATCAAAATCAATTAGGGAATACTCAATCACTCCACAATCTTTCCCTTTTGATGATGACAAAACATTGAGTATTTGTAAAGTGAATTACTCATTCAAGAAACGATTCAAGGTAAAGTTTTGAAGTGAATTCAAATGTCTAGTTATTTAGTGGATCCAAAATTGAAAGATATGAGTCAGTAAACTCTGAAAATTAAAGCTCCTCCTTTCATTTGAAATTATATAAGCCTTCAAATCATACAATCAATTGTTTGGCTTATATGTCTTTAATGAATTTGCTTTCTTAGAATTTCAGATTCTCCCCCTCAGCATGTGCATTCAATTTTGTTTGAACCTTGTTCAAGTTTTCTGAATTTTCTTTTAATGTTGTAAACTTGAACTTAAGTTCTTAATTATAGAAGAGAAAATCTGGCGATTTGTTCTTGAATATGATTCAACTAATCTCCAAATATTTCTTGAATTATGGAGATTACTCCTTGAGAAGCCCCAACGGAGGAATAATGAACCTCGAGGTATCGAATCCACTAAGAACAAATCACATTTTGCTTAAAAGTTTTCTTGTTTAGTGATTCCCTTTATTTACAATATATCATATGTTCTCCCCCTTTTTGTCATCGTAGCAAAAAGGTAAAGTATCAAAGAGTCAAAACATACAAGATGAGACAAAAAGATATGCTTTTCATTCACTGTAAGCTTGAATACATAAAAGATGTTCAGAAAGTACATAGTACTCAAAACACAAAAAGCATACACACAACATCAAATACACAAATTCTTAGATAAAGACAAGACTTTTCAATTCATTGTAAGTATTACAAAATTAAGTATAATGATTGAAAGTCCAAAAGGACTTCATATGATTTTCAAGAAAATACAAGTTTAGGGAGGTGGACGTCTAGAAGAAGATGAAGCTCCCAAATTTCGTCGTTGACACTCCAGAAGCAAACGAACTCAATCAGAGATATTTCCCAATCGCTGAATAATTTCTGAAATAGTCCTATTGTGGGTTTGGGTCAGCTGGTTTACACTATCAATGTTCACATCAAGCTTATTGATAACAGCGTTTGCTACTCTTTCAGCTCCTTCATTTAGCCTTAGTAGCTCTGATATTATTGAATCTCGCATCTGCTTCGTGTCTTCCTTAATTTCTGAGAATCTCATGTATTGATCCTGAATAAGACTTCTCAGACTGGATAATTCCTCCTTGACTTCAGCAATCATCACTGAAACTGCTACAGTGGAGGGGGTCAGATCAGTGGAGGGTGTACTTGTTGTACTCCTTAGCTTTCTCAAAATATCATCCATTAGAGCTCTAAGCTGCTCACCACTAAGCCTAACCTCAAGGGGCTGCTGAGATGGTGGCACGGTGGATGAAGGGCCAGCAGTGGATGAAGGGCCAGCAGTAGATGGGAAGGTGGATGGATCTGCGGAGGTATCCGGTTTATGTTCAGAAGTGGAAGAGTGAGGAGCAGTAGGGTCAGATGGTATGGTAAAAGAAGTTTTTCTAACCCAGGTACCCTCCACCTTATGGAATCTCATTCGGTGGAGAGTCCCCTCGCCCATATGGTCAGTGTAGCGAAGTGAACGAGAGGGTTTCCCCTCAGGAATAGGGACCTCTAATTCCCTAAAGATCAGGGTGAAGAGCATACCATATGGAAGACTCAATCTTGGTTTTTCTGGGGGATCACAGATATGACTGTAAATGAGTCTAGGAAAGTTGAAAGGGACGTCATGTAGGATGTTGAACATGATAGCTAGGTCTCTCTCAAAAATAAAGTCAAACCTACCCATTTTAGGAAGGAGGGTGCGAGAAATAATACTCAGTAGGAGGCGCATCTCAGCAGAGAGCTGATTTGCGAAGACCTCCTCAATAAGGGACTCGGGTGCTCTCCCTAGAATGGTCGTAAGGGCCTCAGATTTATCAGACGGATGAGTGGAAGCTATACCCTCACGAGAGAGGTGAAGGACTCGTGCAATGAGGTCCTCCGAGATGGAAATAGGGACATTGGCTACCCTCCCTTGAATACCGCCGCTACCCCGTGTGACGGTGCCATAGAATTCCCGGACTAACCTAGGGTATGTGGGAAGATCAAGGGAACAAAAGTAATCTAAACCTTGAGCCCTAAGATGATGCCCTAAGGTAAACCCTTCACAGGAGAGGAAGTCAAAATCGACTTTTCTTCCGGTTGAGACAACTCTCCCGGAGCACGAACGCGAGGGAACCGACCGAGGCGGAGAGGGAACCGGAGGTGGTGGTCTCACGGGTTCATTCCTCGCCTTGGATCGTCTCTCGGCGCCGCTCGCTACGAGAGGTCTCTTCCGGCGAGATACAATGGCTTTCCTAGGCATCCCGACTTACCCAAGGAGGGAGAGACGTGAAATGGGAGAAAAATCGGAGAAAAAATGAAGGGAAGAGGCGGAGACGACCGTGGGAGATGACTCGAGGGTTTCGAAACAGTGGCGGCCAAAAAAAAAGATTTGGAAAAAGTCATTTCGTTTAGGGTTAAAAGATGGATTCCCGACCTCGAGTCGACTCCTGAAAATTCGTGAGTTGACTCGTTTAGAATCATCCGAGTCGACTCGAACTCTGGCACATAACCAAAATCTCAGTTAGTACCGTGCCAAAAGAGAGAGATATGGTAATCTTTAGAGCTTAAGGAATGATTTGATGATCATAGACGTGGAATACTATATCAAACATAAATTAATGATCAAAATCATTGAATGAGAGAAAAGAATCAAAGAAATGGATCAATCACTCCTAACCCTCTTCTAAGTGTTGGGAACCCGCCCATGCCGCTGATATTTCAAAAAAAATCAGATGGCAGCGGAAGAGGCATGTGCGGGATCGACGTTCATCGCATGAACGTTGTTTCATGAACCGTTCGTAGTTAGGCAAGAATTAAAAACTTTTAAAACATTTAGAAGATCAGATCTTCACCTTGTGCGGGTAGATGATCACCGCAAACTGAAGTTCATGGTTTTAGGATGAAGGTTCGTTTGAAGCCGTTCAAGTGCCCGGCCTCTACGGGTATCCACACGAAGCAAAGGACCGATCAAAGCTTTCTTGTCTTCCCGGGGTGCTAGCTCCCTTGCAAAGACTTCTTTTGATGGCTGATCTCCTCTCTTTCAATCAACCCTTGATTGTGCTTGAGAGGAGGAAGAGGAAGAAGCAACCAAGGAAGAAGAACACAGCCCCTGCAGCCTTCTTTCTTTTTCCTGTGTTGGAAGGAAGAAGAGAGGAAGAGGATGCCGCCAACACCTTGGAGTAGTTCTTCCTTGCTTGCGGCTGAACCAAGAGGAGAGGAAGGGGGGTGGCCACGGCTTGAAGGGGAGGAAGGGTTCATCTAGGGCGCCGGCCCTAGTCCCTCTTTTATAAGCATGAAGGGCTCCTACAAGTTAGGAGCCCTTGACTTCTTTCCAAGAGGGGGCGCCGGCCCCCTCTCTTCATGCCGCACCTAATCAAGATGAGAGGGGCTTATGCCCCTCTTACTTGGTTAACCCAATCCTCCTCCAAGGAGGATTAGGTGCCCTTCTCATGGTTTAGTCCTAATCTAATTAGGATTAACCAAATCATGAATCAATCGGGTTCAATTTATGCTAGTCCTAGTCCAATTAGAACTTGAATGAACCATGACTCAATTGAACTCTTCAATCCTAATCCAATTAGGAGTCATGTTGATTCATTAGATTAATAATTAATTAGGACTTAAGGAATCCTAATCCAATTAGGATTTGTTCAATTTTAGTCCTAATCCAATTAGGACTCTAATTTGAATTTGAAGTCCTAATCCGATTAGGACTCTAGGAATCCTACTCCAAGTAGGAATCCAAATTTAATTCAAGACTCCTAATCTAATTAGGATTATAGGAATCCTACTCCAAGTAGGAATCCTAGTCCTACTCCAAATAGGATTTCCAGTCCAAGTAGGAATCCCAGTCCAAGTAGGAATTCCAGTCCAAGTAGGAATCCGAGTCCTAATCCAATTAAGACGCTAGGAATCCAACTCCAAGTAGGACTCTTGTTTTAAGTCCAATTAATTAATTCCCTTTGTTCCTTCTTCATCTTATTATCGATCGAATTGATTACTTGTGATTCCTAATCACGATTCAACCATCGGATCGGTCAATATTTCTAGTGTGTGTGACCCCATAGGTTCTACTCTGACTGGTAGTGAGATATATTATGATCTCTATCATAATATCAGTGAAAACTCCTTTCAATGGGTTGGAACGATTCCAACTCTACTCATTAGGGTTTATCGATCATCGAGATAATCCCTGTGAGTCCCACCATCCACCAGTGACACCTAGCAGCATGTAGTGGCTACCCAGTAGAATAGAAAGATGAACCTCTAGGTGCAGTTATCATGTGATACAGTCCTACTATCGTGGATCCCTACAAGACGGAGGTCATGGACAACTCGTCAAACCCCATCGTCTGTCATATGTGAAGATTTATTCGACTTAAGTTCGAGAGTGGAAAACTCTTTCTCCACTATGCATACTGCCCCGGCCGAGGTCTTACGAACTCAGTCTTATAAATCACATAGGATCTCTCCTTATCTATCAAGGTCGATAGATTCCTTATAGGTGCATACCCTACTCCTACAGTGAACTTACTGCAGCCAATCTACACTGTATGGACCCATATGGTTAGAGACAATGTATGTGTGCAGTCAAACTACAATAACCTCACTGTGAGTAGCCGAAGCACCGCAGGTCAAAGGACCAGTCACACTACTGCAACATCAAGCAAGTCACTGACGAGTGGATAGACATCCAAGTGACTTCTTGTATTGGTCACGCTCAGTACCCTTGTTCTCTAACAAGCACCTGCACTATCACTTCAGTGTCCCTACACTGTGGACTCAAGTCTCGTCCATCCAGAAGGAAAGTGATCTGTGCACTGATCGGATCGATCACTGTCCTCGTGATGATCCATTGATCAGGAGCATTTAGAAATTAATCACCAATGATACATGGCTCAAATTCTCAACTCTTGAGAATATGCATCATCATCTTATTAATTTCTTGGACGATTCATAGACACATAAATAATATGAATGAAAAGATGCCTTTTATTTATTCAATAATAAATAGTCAAGTACAAAATTATGTCCCTAGAATTAACAATGTGTCAGCCAGATTGGCTTCTAGGGCATACATCAAACAATCTCCCACTTGCACTAAAGCCAATCAGTCATATATCTAAGCCCCATCTTCTCAAGGTGGGCTTCAGTCTTTTGCTGACTTAGCTGCTTAGTGAACGGGTCTGCCACGTTATCCGCGGAGTCTACTCTCTGCACCTCTACATATTTCTTCTCAACATAGTCGCGTATGAGATGGAAGCGCCGCTCTATGTGCTTGGACTTCTGATGAGACCTTGGTTCCTTAGCAAGAGCTATGGCGCCATTATTATCGCAGTAGAGTGTTATGGCATCTGATGTCATCACGTCCAACTCTGCAATGAATTTCTTAAACCAGAAGCCTTTCTTAGCAGCTTCAGAGGCGGCGATGTATTCAGCCTCCATAGTAGAATCAGCAATGATCGGTTGTTTAGAACTCTTCCAATTCACCGTACCACCATTGTTGACCCCCTAATGGATTTTGATAAATACAAAACACTAGAGTATAATTCCCTTTATATTAACAATTCATTTGAGCATTTCAGGTGTTTAACTAAGAATATTGTTAAGAATTGTCAAGGCATGTTCCCATATTTTTCAAGGATTTATTGAAAATTTTTTTGAGATGAAGAAAACGGATCAGGGGCAGCCGAGACGTCTCCGGGTTGTTCCAGAGACGTCTCTGGCACGTAGAGGAGAAACTGGCACGTCTGGAGACGTCCCCGGCACCTGCCGAGGCGTCTCGCAGGGTCGGAGTCGACTCCCGACTTTTCGGAGTCGACTCTCTCAGAGACGGCAGAAAGGCCGATTTCAAGGGATGCGCGCGAGTCGTCTCCGAAGGACGCGGAGTCGTCCCCACGCATAAAGCACAAACATCCCGAGACGTCCCCAGAAAGCGCGGAGTCGACTCTCTCAGGGATTCCAGAGGACTTGTTTTTCGTTGATAAAACTTCGGAGTCGTCCCCGACGTCGCGGAGTCGTCCCCATGCATAAAACACAAACATCCCGAGACGTCTCCGTAAAGTGCCGAGCCGACTCTCTCAGAAAAACAGAAAAACAAGAAATCGAGCTGTTCTTCTCCGGAGTCGTCCCCAGAAAGTGCCGAGTCGACTCCAACATCGTCAAAAGATTTTTTATACAGCCGAGACGTCTCTCGTTCAAGCGGAGAAGTCTCCGGAGCGCCTGGGACGCGACTGACACACTTTTGCAGGTTTGTTTGAATTTCAAACGGTAATATTTTTGTGTCTAACGGATCTATTGCTTGTAGGACTATAAAAAGGAGCTTTTAAGTGCCTTTAAACAACTTCTCACCAACTAAACACAAGATCATTCAAGAGAGAAGAAAGAGAAAGAGGTTCAAGGGAGTTGGTGCGTTCAAGAGGAGAAATCAAGTGCATTCAAGTCATCTTCATCTGATTTCGTGCTCATCTACTCACTCCCACTCGGCAATCAAAGCTCGCATTCAAGCCAACGTGATCCACATCGGAAGAACCACCATCACCCACGCTTTCAACGGCAAAAAGGGTTCTTCCGGTTTTGTTGTTCTTCATTGTTCTATTTGCTTTCATAAGAGCTTTTAAATCTTTGTAAAACGTTTGAATATTGTGCTTGTTCCAGTCAAGGGACTTGGAACAAGGGATAGGCGTCCCAAGCCTAGGTTAAATTGGGGGATTGTAGGGTTCGTTGTTAGCCCGGGGTAAAACAACGAGTTGAGTAGTTCACTCGAAAAACTACCGGACTGTAATCGCTGATTATAGTGGAAATTCCCAAAGGTGTTTGGGGAGTGGATGTAGGAGCAGTGGAAGCTCCGAACCACTATAAACCCTTGCGTTTGCGATTGACTGTGCTTACAACTTTATTTTTACTTTAGCACATACACTTGTGTGTTGTTGTTTAATTAGACAAAAAGTTTTAAAACACCCAATTCACCCCCCTCTTGGGTGACCATCTCTGGGCAACAAGTGGTATCAGAGCAGGTGCTCTGTGTATTCTTGAAGACCTAACCGTCTTTGCCAAAGATCAAGATGGCAACACCCTTCAACAATGTTCCTGCTGAGGGGCAGGCTACCAATAGACCTCCACTCTTCAATGGAACAAATTATTCCTATTGGAAGACTAGAATGAGAATCTTTATTCAAGCACAAGATTATGCCTTGTGGAGGGTTATAATCAAAGGACCACACGAACCATCTCATATAGTAAATGGCGTTCAGGTTCCCAAACCTGAGGAGGATTGGGATGAGAATGATAGTAAGTTAGTTCAACTCAATGCTAGAGCCATGAATTCATTGTTTTGTGCTCTAGATGTAAATGAGTTTAATAGAGTCTCCACCTGTAGTTCCGCCAAGAAAATATGGGATAGGCTTGAAGTTACCCACGAGGGTACTAATCAAGTCAAAGAGTCTAAAATGAACATTCTAGTTCACAAATATGAGTTATTTAAGATGGAACCCAATGAAACTATTTCATACATGTTCACACGCTTCACTGATATAATAAATGGTCTAAAGAATTTGGGTAAATCTTACACTAACTCAGAACTTGTGAGGAAAATTCTCAGGTCCTTGCCAAAAGTTTGGGAAGCGAAGGTCACGGCGATCGTAGAAGCTAAAGACATCAACACTTTGGCACTTGAAGAACTATTGGGCTCATTGATGACGCATGAGCTCACAATGAAGCAACATGAAGAAGATGTGCCAAAGAAGAAGACAATCGCCCTCAAGGCTACTTCAAGTGCTTGTGAAGAAGAAAGCAGTGAAAGTGAAGAAGAAAGTGAAGATGAAGACTTGGGCTTAATAGTAAGGAAGTTCAAAAAATTCATGAGAAGAAAGAAGACCTTCCCAAGAAAGAAGTTTGGAGGGAGAAATGATTGGAAAAAGGAAAAAGAAAAAGAAAGAGACCCAATCATATGTTATGATTGCAAGAGACCGGGACACATCCGCTCCGAATGCCCTCAACAGAAGAAGCACTATGGAAAAAAGAAGAAGAAGGCGCTGAAAGCAACTTGGGATGATAGTGACACATCCTCCTTCGAAGAAGAGAAGGATGAGACCGCCAACTTGTGTTTCATGGCATTCGACGACGATGAGGTATGTCAAAGCTCAACTACAGATTTTACTTTAGAAGAATTATATGAAGCTTTCCAAGAACTCATGAATGATTGTGGTATGTTAGGAGTAAAAAATAAAGAACTAAAGGCCTCCAATCAAAAACTAAAGGATGACATTAAAAACCTATTGATTGAAAAGGAGAGCTATGAAAATGATAGCATCAGTGACCTAAAAGATAAAAACTCAAAACTTAGCATTGAAAATGAAACGGCAAAAACACTCATTAAGGAATTAAATCTAAGAGTCAAACTCCTACTCAATAGTAATACTTCACTTGCACAAAATGTTGAATCCCTTAAAAATAATAAGGAAGAATTAGCTAAAGAAAACTTGAACCTTAAAGATGAGCTACACAAGTATAAACCAATTGTGCAGAAATTTACACATAGCTCGGAAAAATTAAATCTTATTCTATCTAATCAAAGAGCTGTTTTTAATAAAGCCGGATTAGGATACAAAACTAGTAAACAACAAAAATATCTAAAGAACTATTTTGTAAAAGCAAAAGATGTCAAAACTGAAAAACCTACATGCTTTTATTGTGGGAAAAGTGGACATAAAGCTTATTCTTGCACTCAAAGAAAGATTCAAATCAATAAGAACACACTTGTAAAGGGTAAAAACACAACCAAAATGTGGGTGCCTAAGGGAACCAACTACACTAACCAAGAAGGACCCAAGAAAACTTGGGTACCTAAGAGCTTCACATGATTATTTTGCAGGTATGCCTTGCAGCCGGGAGTAAAAAGAGAATGTGGTATCTTGATAGTGGTTGCTCAAGGCATATGACCGGTGACAAGAGCCTTTTCGTCACCTTGAAATCAAAAGAAGGAGGAGTAGTCATATTTGGAGACAATGCTAAAGGTCAAATCATTGGCGTTGGTAAAATCTCCATATCACCCTCCTCATTTATTGACAATGTATTGTTAGTTAATGGATTAAAACATAATTTATTAAGTATAAGTCAATTTTGTGACAAGGGCTTCAAAGTGTCATTTGAATCTTTCCTATGCATAATTAGTAGTCCAATTGACAATGAGATCATACTTATGGGACATAGGCTTGGAAATGTTTACATGGTAGACCTTGATGATCTCACCATGAAGGATGGCCAATGTCTTGTAGCCACGGATGCCAAGGTCAATGAGACTAGCTGGTTATGGCATCGTAGGTTAGGGCATGCTAGCATGGATTTAATTTCTAAATTGATTACAAAAGATCTAATCAAAGGACTACCAAAAATAGACTTTGAAAAGAACAAGATTTGTGCTGCATGTCAACTAGGGAAACAAACAAGAAGCTCTTTCAAATCTAAGAACATAGTCTCAACATCAAAACCCTTAGAACTAATTCACATGGATTTATTTGGACCCACTAGAACTGCTAGTCTAGGGGGTAAGAAGTTTGGTCTTGTAATTGTTGATGACTTTTCACGTTTTACATGGGTTTCATTTCTTGCCCACAAAGATGAGTCCTTTCCCGCTTTTATCAAGTTTCATAATAGGATTTCGAATGAACTTAATCTTAAACTGAAAGCAATTAGGAGTGATCATGGTACCGAGTTTGAAAATCAGCATTTTGAAAAATTTTGTGTAGAAAACGGTATCAATCACAATTTTTCGGCCCCTAGGACACCCCAACAAAATGGGGTGGTAGAAAGGAAGAATCGCACACTAGCAGATATGGCCGTGTACATGTTGTGCGAATCGGATCTACCAAAGTATTTTTGGGCTGAAGCAATCAATACTGCCTGCCACATTTTAAACCGTGCTTTAGTTAGATCTATCTTGAAGAAAACACCATATGAGTTGTTGAAAAATAAGAAGCCCAATATAAGTTATTTTCATGTTTTCGGTTGTCGCTGCTTTATTTTAAACAATGGAAAAGACAATCTAAGTAAGTTTAGTGCTAAATCAGATGAGGGGATCTTTTTAGGTTATTCCTCATCTAGTAGAGCATACAGGGTCTTCAACAAGAGAACTCTCGTTGTTGAAGAATCCATTCATGTTGTTTTTGATGAAGCTAATGGAGATTCTTCTAGAAAGGAAGAAGATGGTGATGCAGGTATACTTGAAGACAGAATGAAGGAATTCTCCATACAAGACAAACAACATGAGGATGAAATCAAAGAAGGTACATTTCAGCAAGATGAAGAAGATCAACCCCCAGCGAAAAATCAAGATCTTCCTAAGGAATGGAGGTATGCACATGGTCATCCAAGGGATCTAATCCTTGGTGACCCTTCACAAGGGGTAAGGACAAGATCCTCTTTAAGAAATACTAGTAATTATCTTGCATTCGTTTCACAAATAGAGCCTAAATCACTAGAGGAAGCCGAAAAAGATGAAAATTGGATAAATGCTATGCAAGAGGAATTAAACCAATTTGAAAGAAATCAAGTTTGGACTCTAATGAAAAGACCCCCTAATGTTTCAATTATAGGCACCAAGTGGGTATATAGAAATAAACTAGATGAAGATGGAGTAGTAATAAGAAACAAAGCTAGGTTGGTAGCCAAAGGCTACAATCAGGAAGAAGGCATAGATTTTGATGAAACCTTCGCTCCTGTTGCTAGGTTAGAGGCTATTAGACTACTTATGGCATATGCATGCTTCATGGATTTCAAACTCTATCAAATGGATGTAAAAAGTGCATTTTTAAATGGTTATATAATGGAGGAAGTCTATGTAGAACAACCTACAGGTTTTGAAAACCACTTACATCCAGATTATGTCTTTAAATTGCATAAAGCATTGTATGGACTTAAGCAAGCCCCTAGGGCATGGTATGAAAGATTAAGTAATTTCCTAATTGAAAATAAGTTTAAAAGAGGAAATGTAGACAAAACACTCTTCATTAAAAGAAAAGGGAATGACTTATTGCTTGTGCAAATCTATGTGGATGATATAATTTTTGGTGCTACTAATGATGGTCTTTGTCAAGAGTTTGCTAAACTTATGCAGGGAGAATTTGAAATGAGCATGATGGGTGAGCTAAACTTCTTCCTTGGGCTACAAATAAAACAATTAGAGGAAGGCATCTTCATCAGTCAGTCCAAATACATCAAGGAAATGTTGGAGAAGTTCAAGATGAAGGATGCAAAGGAAATCAGTACACCCATGGGCTCAAGTTGCAAGCTTGACAAAGATGAAAAAGGTAAAAGCGTAGACTGCAAATTGTACAGAGGTATGATAGGGTCTTTACTTTACCTTACTGCTAGTAGACCAGACATATTATTCAGTGTTTGCATGTGTGCTAGATACCAAGCATGTCCTAAGGAATCACACTTGCAAGCTGTTAAAAGAATATTCAGATATCTAGTAGGGACATCTAATGCAGGCTTATGGTATTCTAAACAATCTGATTTAAATTTAATTGCTTATTCCGATGCTGATTTTGCCGGGTGCAAACTCGACAGAAAAAGCACAAGTGGCACCTGTCAATTCTTGGGTGCTAACTTGGTTTCTTGGTTTAGCAAGAAACAGAATTCAGTTGCCTTGTCCACAGCTGAGGCTGAGTACATTGCAGCCGGAAGCTGTTGTGCCCAAGTTCTTTGGATTAAGCAACAACTTGAAGATTTTGGTATCAAAATGGACAACATTCCAATTAGATGTGATAATACAAGTGCAATTAATTTAACAAAAAATTCTGTCCAACACTCTAAATCAAAACACATAGAGATTAGGCATCACTTTATAAGGGATCATGTGCTGAAAAATGATGTATTGATTGAGTATGTATGCACTGAAAATCAATTGGCCGATATCTTTACAAAGCCCCTTTGTAAAGATAGGTTCAACTTTTTAAGGAATGCCTTGTGCTTGTATGATTCTAGCAAATAGATTGAATTTGTAATGCAAGCATGAATTGATTTCAACACTATAGCTTAAATGATTTAATTTGTCAAGCATATGCAATGCTTTGTAAGCTCTAGAGATACATGTGAATGCTACTCAAACTAATAATACACTTCAAGGTCACATATAGCAAACCTAGTGCCTAATAAGTGAAAACATGAATCTATCAAAGTTAGATGACGAATTGTTTGACTTTCCGGAGGATGGTTACCCTCCCTTGGACTCTTCATGGAGATATTTTCAGAGCCTATTCCATAGGCATTCGAAATTTGGTCAAACATTCCTCATTTCAATATTGATAATTCAAAAATCATTGCCAAACTTTTATAGGATGTATCATTAAGGGGAAGGATCACAAGCAAGCTCACTCTATATTCGCCAAAAGAAATTAAGCTGATTATTGTGGTTGAATAAAACAAATTGGAAAAAGATAGGAATCATTCTGAAATTTTTCAGTGCCAGAGACGTCTCTGGCAAATCATAGAGACGTCCCCCCGGCGAGACGTCTCGTATTAGTCGTGGAGACGTCTCGGGGACAGAACGAATGTTTTTTTCTTAAATAGGTCGAAACAGCTCGAGCCGTCCCGAGTTGCTTTCCTTCGTCCCCAACGAAACCCTAAACCCTAGCATCCATCTTCTCTCCACCACAAATCGAACCAAAATCACTCCCCATTTCCCTAGATTTCCAATCAATGGCACCTAAGAAAGCTAGGCGTAGTGGTGGGAGGCGTCCTAGGGTGGCAAACGACGAGGAACGGAGGGAAGAGTCCTCCGCGCCGTCTCCTCCGGTTGCTCCGCCAACCGTGACCCTCTCCTGTGCGAATCGCACAGTAACCACAGGTAGACACATCGATTTTCATTTCCTAGCTAGTGAGGGGTTCTCTATTGGAGAGAGACTCCGTGCCCAAGGTTGGGAACACCTATGTTCCCTAAATATGTCAACCTATCCCGGCCTAATGAGAGAAATCTTTAGCAATTTGGCCTTAGGGAGCTCGGGGTACACCGGATATGTCCGAGGCACATTGGTAGAAATCAATGAGGACATCTTATCTAATTTGTTACAAATACCCAAGAACGGTGAGGCTCCGACCTCATGTCCCCAAAGGAAAGTTGCCTTAAACCTAATCCTAGGTAGAGAAGACTGCGATCCTCTTGACATAATCAAGTCCCAAGACCTCAATGCTGAAATGAGATTGCTTTTGAGCATAATTAACAGGGTCTTGTTCCCAAAAACCGGTCGCTTCGATTTCGTTTCGGAGCGAGACTTAGCCATTATGCACCACATCTTGCTAGGGATTCTCCTAAACCTCCCTAGGCTCATGTTGAACTACATCTCCATATGTCATAGGTATTTCAGATTTAGCATACCATATGGGATGGTCTTCACCCTACTTTTCAAACACTTTAAGGTTCCTATCCCTGAAAATGAGCTAGAGAAACCCTTGAGAAACACTGATTACTACAACGAGAGCACATTATATAGGATGGAGTTTCACAAGAAAGACGGGTCTTGGGTTAAGGTCTGCAAAAGAAAATCCCAAACTATAGAGCCTGAGATCCATCATCAGGAGCCTGTCCACCTCTCTCCTCCACATAGCCCTATGCCTTTTCCAGATCATATGGAGAGCTTTCCTGATGTACCTTCCAGCTCGGCTGGACCATCCACTTCCATGCCTCCTCCTCCAGCTTGTGGATCGATGTCCTTATCAGATGAGCAGATGCACACCCTAGCATCTATGATGTGCCAGCAGATGAGGGAAGAGATGAGATCAATAATTTCTGCTGAGTTAGCTCCCATCCGCACCTCACATGAAGCACTCCTAGAAGAATTGAAGGAAATCAAAATTCAGATGGAAGCTATAGGGTCAGAATTGGTTTGTGTGGCAACAAACCAAACTAGAAGATCATGTGAGATACAGGCTGAATTGAAGATCATATCGGATGGTCTTCAAGAGTTGACGAGCCCTGAAAGCAATGTGGGCAGTGTGGCTGCCCAACTTAGAGGAAGGATTGACAGGGCAACTCATGAGTTTGAAGCACTAGTGACAGCCCTCAATCAATCTCAAGGAGATCACTTTAGAAGTCTAATGGATGCAGTAAATAGGTTTATAGAGGCTGCTGCTGGGGCTATTGAGCGTGGTCGCCGGTGAGGCACAGTTAGTGGACATCTAGGGTTCATCTTTTTGTAAAACCCTAGGCTTATATGAAACTTTTTCTTTTGTATTAGCAATCAATCCTTGTAATGGCCTTTTATCCTTGTAATGGCTTCAAATGATTGCAAAGCTATATGAATGTCATAAACCTTCTTTTTGAAACTTGGTGTATGTTTCTAATTCTGTGATGTGCCATGGAAATGTCATAACATACTTTGAATGTTCAAACTTGACAATGTGCAATCATTTTACTATTTTGCCAACTTGACAATGCATATTAAACAGGGGGAGCACAACTTGTAATAACTGCATTTCAAAGGTCTGAAATGAATTCCAAAACAAAGGGGGAGTAAAATGAATGCTGAATTCATTGATGGAAATAACTTGGAAATCATTGATTGTTTCATTATATTATGAATGCTGAATTCTAATAGGCATCGTGTTTTAGGCACCTAAGGAAAATTTGTCCCCTTCATTGTTGATGACAAAAAGGGGGAGTAGAACCAATATGGATGGAATGCAAAATGCAAAATTTACACTCATACTTGAAAGTTGAATTAGAAAAGATAAAATTGAAGAATATTGGCTTTAAGACAATTGTCCTTCTGGAAAAGAAAGGGGGAGTCAAAAGTATTTAGCTTTTAATTGTCTTTAGCATCAATATTTCATCAATTTACATTTTAACTTGATTCAAATCTAAAAGTGATAGTTGATATGCCAAAATTGCTCAAGAGCTACTAAGATCAATACTTATGCATAAGGATAGAATTGACAGTTGACTATATTGAATTATGCATACTGTATCTAGCTCTAACCAAAACACAATACTTGTACATCTGATCAAATACTATGTATATGTTTAAATTTTAAATTTTGCATATACTCAGTGTTTTGTCATCATCAAAAAGAGAGAGATTGTTGACCCCCTAATGAATTTTGATGAATACAAAACACTAGAGTATAATTCCCTTTATATTAATAATTCATTTGAGCATTTCAGGTGTTTAACTAAGAATATTGTTAAGAATTGTCAAGGCATGTTCCCATATTTTTCAAGGATTTATTGAAGATTTTTTTGAGATGAAGAAAACGGATCAGGGGCAGCCGAGACGTCTCCGGGTTGTTCCAGAGACGTCTCTGGCACGTAGAGGAGAAACTGGCACGTCTGGAGACGTCCCCGGCACCTGCCGAGGCGTCTCGCAGGGTCGGAGTCGACTCCCGACTTTTCGGAGTCGACTCTCTCAGAGACGGCAGAAAGGCCGATTTCAAGGAATGCGCGCGAGTCGTCTCCGAAGGACGCAGAGTCGTCCCCACGCATAAAGCACAAACATCCCGAGACGTCCCCAGAAAGCGCGGAGTCGACTCTCTCAGGGATTCCAGAGGACTTGTTTTTCGTTGATAAAACTTCGGAGTCGTCCTCGACGTCACGGAGTCGTCCCCATGCATAAAGCACAAACATCCCGAGACGTCCCCGTAAAGCGCCGAGCCGACTCTCTCAGAAAAACAGAAAAACAAGAAATCGAGCTGTTCTTCTCCGGAGTCGTCCCCAGAAAGCGCCGAGTCGACTCCAACATCGTCAAAAGATTTTTTATACAGCCGAGACGTCTCTTGTTCAAGCGGAGACGTCTCCGGAGCGCCTGGGACGCGACTGACACACTTTTACAGGTTTGTTTGAATTTCAAACGGTAATATTTTTGTGTCTAACGGATCTATTGCTTGTAGGACTATAAAAAGGAGCTTTTAAGTGCCTTTAAACAACTTCTCACCAACCAAACACAAGATCATTCAAGAGAGAAGAAAGAGAAAGAGGTTCAAGGGAGTTGGTGCTTTCAAGAGGAGAAATCAAGTGCATTCAAGTCATCTTCATCTGATTTCGTGCTCATCTACTCACTCCCACTCGGCAATCAAAGCTCGCATTCAAGCCAACGTGATCCACATCGGAAGAACCACCATCACCCATGCTTTCAACGGCAAAAAGGGTTCTTCCGGTTTTGTTGTTCTTCATTGTTCTATTTGCTTTCATAAGAGCTTTTAAATCTTTGTAAAACGTTTGAATATTGTGCTTGTTCCAGTCAAGGGACTTGGAACAAGGGATAGGCGTCCCAAGCCTAGGTTAAATTGGGGGATTGTAGGGTTCGTTGTTAGCCCGGGGTAAAACAACGAGTTGGGTAGTTCACTCGAAAAACTACTGGACTGTAATCGCTGATTATAGTGGAAATTTTCAAAGGTGTTTGGGGAGTGGATGTAGGAGCAGTGGAAGCTCCGAACCACTATAAACCCTTGCGTTTGCGATTGACTGTGCTTACAACTTTATTTTTACTTTAGCACATACACTTGTGTGTTGTTGTTTAATTAGACAAAAAGTTTTAAAACACCCAATTCACCCCCCTCTTGGGTGACCATCTCTGGGCAACAACCATTGCACAAGAACACATATCCAGATGTTGACTTCCTATCATCGACATCAGTCATGAAGTCTGAATCTGTGTACCCTTCTACTTTTAACTCTGATGATCCTCCAAAAACCAAGAATAAATCTTTAGTTCTTCTCAAGTACTTAAGAATATTCTTCACAGCTGTCCAGTGTTCTTCACCTGGATTCGACTGATATCTGCTTGTGACACTCACAGCAAGGGCTATATCAGGTCGTGTACATAGCATGGCATACATGAGGCTCCCTATTGCCGATGCATAGGGTATCTTGCTCATGCGTTGAATCTCTTCAGATGTGTTGGGGCACATCTTCTTGGAGAGATGAATTCCATGCCTTAGGGGTAAGAGACCCCTCTTGGAGTTTTCCATGCTGAACCTCTTCAGCACCTCCTCTATGTACATCTTCTGTGAAAGGCCAAGCATCCTTTTAGATCTATCTCTATAGACCTTTATTCCCAAAATATAGGATGCTTCCCCAAGGTCTTTCATGGAGAATTCTTTTGACAACCAGACCTTGACCGAGGTTAGCATGGGAATATCATTCCCTATCAGTAGGATGTCGTCCACGTACAGTACGAGAAATACGACAGCGCTTCCACTAATCTTTTTATAAACACACGGTTCCTCCTCGTTTTTGATGAAATCAAACGTTTTGATTGCGTCATCGAAACGAGTGTTCCAACTCCGAGATGCTTGCTTTAGTCCATAGATGGACCTTTGCAGCTTGCAGACCTTGTGATCTCCATCACTGGAAGTGAAACCCAAAGGCTGTTCCATATAGATATCTTCATCAAGATATCCATTCAGGAAAGTAGTTTTCACATCCATCTGCCAGATTTCATAATCATGAAATGCTGCAATGGCAAGCAATGTTCGGATGGATTTTAGCATGGCTACAGGTGAAAAGGTCTCCTGATAGTCAATGCCTTCGCGCTGACTATATCCTTTCGCCACAAGCCTTGCCTTATAGGTCTCTACCTCTCCATCCGAACCTATCTTCCTTTTGTAGATCCATTTGCATCCAATAGGTACAATACCTTCTGGTGGATCAACTAAGGTCCAAACTTGGTTGGAATGCATGGAGTCTAACTCTGACTTCATAGCTTCCAACCATTTCTCGGAATTGACATCAGATATCGCCTCGTTGTAGGTTTTGGGATCCTGTATGTGATCCCTATCTCCCACTAGGAACATTTCCTCGGTATCCTCTTCTAGTATACCTAAGTATCTATCGGGAGGATGGGAGACCCTACTAGATCTACGAGGTGGTCGAGGGACATCGTGTACTGGCTCTGTATGAATGGGTTCAATAGGATCCATGACTCGTTGCTTTTCAGAGACTTTCTCTTCAAGCTCAATTTTCCTCCCACTGCCTCTATCAAGGATAAACTGGTTTTTCAAGAAGATGGCGTGACGGCTCACAAACACATTGTGATCCTCTGAGATGTAAAAATTGTATCCTAATGACTCTTTAGGATATCCTATAAAACGAGCACTTATGGTCCTAGCCTCTAACTTGTCTGCCTGTAGTCTCTTGACGTGGGCCGGACATCCCCAAATCTTGAGATGACCAAGACTTGGTTTCTTACCATGCCATATCTCATACGGTGTGGTAGGAACGGATTTAGAGGGAACTCTATTCAGTAGATATACTGCGGTAAGTAAGGCATCTCCCCAAAGAAACATAGGTAAATCAGTGAAGCTCATCATGGACCTGATCATATCCAATAGGGTCCGATTCCTCCTCTCTGACACCCCGTTGAGTTGAGGTGTACCCGGAGGTGTCCATTGTGAGACTATGCCGTTTTTCTTGAGATAGTCCCGGAATTCCCCACTAAGGTATTCTCCTCCTCGATCTGATCGAAGAGCCTTAAGAGGTTTTCCAGTTTGTTTTTCTACTTCATTCTTGAACTCTTTGAACTTTTCAAAAGATTCAGACTTGTGTCTCATAAGATACACATACCCATACCGTGAATAATCATCGGTAAAGGTAATGAAGTACGAATAACGTCCCCTGGCTAGCACATCGAATGGGCCACATACATCTGTATGTACTAGGGTAAGTATTTCAGTGGTCCTCTCCCCATGTCCTACAAAGGGCAATTTAGCCATTTTTCCTTGAAGACAGGACTCGCAAACTGGATATGACTCGGAAGTCAATGAGCCGAGAAGCCCATCTTTATCCATTTTGTTCATCCTATCCTCTCCAATATGGCCAAGTCTGAGGTGCCACAAATATTTTTGGTTTATCTCATCTCTGGATCTTTTGGATCCTTTGGCACTCACTTCTTGCTCGGTAACATTCACAGATACATCCATATGTAAATGATAGAGACTGTCAATCATAAAACCACGTGCAACTATTTTATTTCTGAAATAAATAGAACAGCAGTCTTTGTCAAAAGTAAAAACATGACCTTCCTGTGCTAGACATGAAACAGAAATCAAATTTCTGCTAGCAGCAGGTACATAATAGTAGTCTCTAAGTAATAAACTAAAACCAGACGGTAGTCGCAGATGGTAGGTGCCCATAGCCACAGCAGCAACTTTTGCCCCGTTGCCAACCCGAAGGGTTACCGCACCTTCCGCCAGCATTCTACTTTCCTTTAGACCCTGCATGGTAGTGCATAGATGAGCACTAGAACCAGAATCTATAACCCAACTAGAAGTAGAAGAAACTGTTAGATTAGTTTCAATTATGAGCAAGTCTATACCTTCTGAAAGTGTGTCACCTTTCTTGTTCTTCAGGCTCTCGAGGTATGAAGGACAGTTTCTCTTCCAGTGGCCGTCGACATTGCAGTGGAAACATTTTCCTTTGTCGTTAGCCCTTTTCTTTTGAACTTCCTTCTTTGGCTTCTTGTCTTTCTTCTGCTTCTTAGCAGGCTTCTTTTTCTTCCAAGTAGACTTTCTCTTGGAACCAGAAGTCAACTCAGCAGCAAGGACATTGCCCCTGAACTTTTCAAGGCTCCCTCAGCAGTTACCAACATGTTTATCAGTTCAGTCTTAGTGCATTCAATTTTATTCATGTGGTAGTTTACTATAAACTGACCAAATGAATCAAGAAGTGACTGTAGGATCAAATCCACTTGTAATTCCTTGTGCATGTTCATTCCGAGCTTCTCAAGCTCCTCTAGGTCCTTGATCATAGTCAGACCGTGATCATGGACAGACTGCCCTTCGCGCATCTTTGTCTTGAAGAGCCTCTTGGACACTTCAAAACGAGCTGTGCGACTCTGCTCACCATACAATTCTTGCAGGTGTGCCAGTATGTCCCTAGCAGTCTTCATATTTTCATGCTGGCATTGGAGTTCATTTGACATGGATACCATCATATAGCATTTAACTCTAATGTCATCATCCATCCATTTTTGATGCATCTGACGCTGAACATCAGTAGGACGTGTTGGTAGTGTGGGGCTATCAGAATCGAGTATGTAGCCTATTTTCTCACAGTCCAAAACAATTTTAAGGTTTCTTAGCCAGTCCTTGTAATTGGTTCCGGTCAGTCGGTTGGTCTCAAGAATACGGGTCAAAGGGTTTGAAGCTGACATTGTATCTGCAGAGAGTAAAGATTCTAGTTAGACTTTTGTACTTGATCCTAATCTGTTCTAAGGTCTTTTAGAACAAATGTAACTCCCACTATTTTCTCGAATCCCTCATACTCCCCTGGTAGGAAAACGAAAATTCCACACGACTAGGGTTTCTAGTGGGTACTGCGGTCCCACCAATTTACATGCCACCTCATCTAACAGTTATTGGTGACACATAGATTGATGAATGTACAACTCTTGTACAATGCTTCTCAAGCATGTCGCAGTACAACTTGGTCTCTAAGCCATGAAAACCTCACCTAACAGTTATTGGTCCCATTTCTTAGTTAAGTCAGACCCACCGTATAACCGTAGGAATAAAGTCGTCATTGGGTCCTCACCTAACAGTTATTGGTGCCCAACCCCACCTTTACCCTACAACATCTCATGTCTATAGAGAGGTCCAGCCCCCCGATGCAACTTGACCACTGTGTCCAGCCGAGACAAATCAACATCAGAAAGGCCTTAGCAGCTCTACTACAGTGGAAGACCTATTGACTTAATATTGGTTAATCAGGTCTTAGTGTTTGCAACTTGAGCTCTTCATAAGAGGTAATCGAACAATTGGCCAGGTAAGCAGGTGGGAGGCTCCCCTTACTCAGAGAGTAAGGTCCTAATTAAGTAACCACCTTTCATGCTTTCCTAGACACCAATTAGATCAATTAATCTAATATGACTTGCTCATGTCGGTTCACTCTCGACTTGATTGAGGAGGTTTTAATTTAGGTCTCAATTGGGTTTGCTACATCACATGTAAACCTATCTATCCGACTCTCATTCACATCACATGCAAACGGCACATTGCAGGCAGTTATAATCGCAGCAATAATTAAAGCTAAACTTTAAATAGGTGATGATCATGGATTCTAGTTAGGTCGTATTATAAGCACATGCACGTCAATCGATCAACTGGTCTTCAACTCTTGAATTGGTTCCAAGCCTCCTTGATTCGATCCTTGACCAACTCTTGATCCAATCGCCATCAACCGCTTAGACCCCTGCTCATCTCATGCATCATCTTTGACTTGATCGTTGACGTACATCACATCACAGAAATACAACCAGATATAAAATAAAATAAAAATAAATTACATCTCCCTTTTAGGAGGCACGCAGGCCTCTCAAAACATCAAATAAGATGCATGCAAGCATCTGAAAAATTACATGACATCACAGATCACATCGCAGGTCATTACATTTGATACCAAAAGGGTTTGAATCCTATGATCATCACCATATGCAACAATTATAATTTTCAGATCTGAAAACTAACTGATTATATCATGACATAGGTTGCTGATCATGCTAATCATGATTCTAAACTTTGTAATCTCATTAACAATGCAATTAGAATCATCATCTTATCACATAAAAATCAGCATGCAAAAATCAGCACCCCTGAAAAATCTGCATGCAGAAATTTTCAGCATGCATGATCATTCAATTTTCAGATCTAATAAGCCTTTAGATAATTAATTCTTACCTTAATCTACGAAGCCTAGGCTCTGATACCACTGTTGGGAACCCGCCCATGCCGCTGATATTTCAAAAAAAATCAGATGGCAGCGGAAGAGGCATGTGCGGGATCGACGTTCATCGCATGAACGTTGTTTCATGAACCGTTCGTAGTTAGGCAAGAATTAAAAACTTTTAAAATATTTAGAAGATCAGATCTTCACCGTGTGCGGGTAGATGATCACCGCAAACTGAAGTTCGTGGTTTTAGGATGAAGGTTCGTTTGAAGCCGTTCAAGTGCCCGGCCTCTACGGGTATCCACATGAAGCAGAGGACCGATCAAAGCTTTCTTGTCTTCCCGGGGTGCTAGCTCCCTTGCAAAGACTTCTTTTGATGGCTGATCTCCTCTCTTTCAATCAACCCTTGATTGTGCTTGAGAGGAGGAAGAGGAAGAAGCAACCAAGGAAGAAGAACACAGCCCCTGCAGCCTTCTTTCTTTTTCCTGTGTTGGAAGGAAGAAGAGAGGAAGAGGATGCCGCCAACACCTTGGAGTAGTTCTTCCTTGCTTGCGGCTGAACCAAGAGGAGAGGAAGGGGGGTGGCCACGGCTTGAAGGGGAGGAAGGGTTCATCTAGGGCGCCGGCCCTAGTCCCTCTTTTAAAAGCATGAAGGGCTCCTACAAGTTAGGAGCCCTTGACTTCTTTCCAAGAGGGGGCGCCGGCCCCCTCTCTTCATGCCGCACCTAATCAAGATGAGAGGGGCTTATGCCCCTCTTACTTGGTTAACCCAATCCTCCTCCAAGGAGGATTAGGTGCCCTTCTCATAGTTTAGTCCTAATCTAATTAGGATTAACCAAATCATGAATCAATCGGGTTCAATTTATGCTAGTCCTAATCCAATTAGAACTTGAATGAAACATGACTCAATTGAACTCTTCAATCCTAATCCAATTAGGAGTCATGTTGATTCATTAGATTAATAATTAATTAGGACTTAAGGAATCCTAATCCAATTAGGATTTGTTCAATTTTAGTCCTAATCCAATTAGGACTCTAATTTGAATTTGAAGTCCTAATCCGATTAGGACTCTAGGAATCCTACTCCAAGTAGGAATCCAAATTTAATTCAAGACTCCTAATCTAATTAGGATTATAGGAATCCTACTCCCAGTAGGAATCCTAGTCCTACTCCAAATAGGATTTCCAGTCCAAGTAGGAATCCCAGTCCAAGTAGGAATCCCAGTCCTAATCCAATTAGGACTCTAGGAATCCTACTCCAAGTAGGACTCTTGTTTTAAGTCCAATTAATTAATTCCCTTTGTTCCTTCTTCAGCTTATTATCAATCGAATTGATTACTTGTGATTCCTAATCATGATTCAACCATCGGATCGGTCAATACTTCTAGTGTGTGTGACCCCATAGGTTCTACTCTGACTGGTAGTGAGATATATTATGATCTCTATCATAATATCATTGAAAACTCCTTTCAATGGGTTGGAACGATTCCAACTCTACTCATTAGAGTTTATCGATCATCGAGATAATCTCTGTGAGTCCCACCATCCACCAGTGACACCTAGCAGCATGTAGTGGCTACCCAGTAGAATAGAAAGATGAACCTCTAGGTGCAGTTATCATGTGATACAGTCCTACTATCGTGGATCCCTACAGGACGGAGGTCATAGACAACTCGTCAAACCCCATCGTCTGTCATATGTGAAGATTTATTCGACTTAAGTTCGAGAGTGGAAAACTCTTTCTCCACTATGCATACTGCCCCGGCCGAGGTCTTACGAACTCAGTCTTATAAATCACATAGGATCTCTCCTTATCTATCAAGGTCGATAGATTCCTTATAGGTGCATACCCTACTCCTACAGTGAACTTACTGCAGCCAATCTACACTGCATGGACCCATATGGTTAGAGACCATGTATGTGTGCAGTCAAACTACAATAACCTCACTGTGAGTAGCCGAAGCACCGCAGGTCAAAGGACCAGTCACACTACTGCAACATCAAACAAGTCACTGACGAGTGGATAGACATCCAAGTGACTTCTTGTATTGGTCACGCTCAGTACCCTTGTTCTCTAACAAGCACCTGCACTATCACTTCAGTGTCCCTACACTGTGGACTCAAGTCTCGTCCATCCAGAAGGAAAGTGATCTGTGCACTGATCGGATCGATCACCGTCCTCGTGATGATCCATTGATCAGGAGCATTTGGAAATTAATCACCAATGATACATGGCTCAAATTCTCAACTCTTGAGAATATGCATCATCATCTTATTAATTTCTTGGACGATTCATAGACACATAAATAATATGAATGAAAAGATGCCTTTTATTTATTCAATAATAAATAGTCAAGTACAAAATTATGTCCCTAGAATTAACAATGTGTCAGCCAGATTGGCTTCTAGGGCATACATCTAACACTAAGAGTACAAAATCGATCTTCACTCAAAGATTTTGTGAAGATATCAGCAAGTTGATCATCAATACAAACAAATTCAAGCATCACATCACCATTTAACACATGATCTCTTATGAAGTGATGTCTTATCTCAATGTCTTTAGTTCTTGAGTGCTGAATTGGATTTTTAGTTAGATTTATGGCACTTGTATTATCACAGTTTATGAAAATCTTATCTTGTTTAATGCCATAATCTTCAAGTTGTTGCTTGATCCACAAAATTTGAGCACAACAGCTCCCTACAGCAACATATTCGGCCTCTGTCGTAGATAGTGCAACCGAGTTTTGTTTCTTGCTAAACCATAAGATTAAGTTCTCTCCTAAGAATTGACATGACCCGTTGATGCTTTTTCTATCAAGTTTACAACCAGCAAAGTTAGAATCAGTGTACCCTATTAAGTCTATGCTTGATTCTTTAGAGTACCATAACTCTATATCTTTTGTTCCTATTAGATACTTAAAAATTCTTTTAACTGCAATTAGGTGTGATTCCTTAGGATTAGATTGATATCTAGCACACATGCATACACTAAACATGATATCAGGTCTACTTGCTGTAAGATATAATAATGATCCGATCATACCTCTATACAGTTTTTGATCTACTGACTTATCTGATTCATCTTTGTCTAGTTTGCATGATGAGCTCATGGGGTGCCAATTGACTTGTTTCCATCCACATCAAATTTCTTAAGCATTTTCTTGATGTACTTAGCTTGATTGATGAAAATCCCTTCCTTAGATTGTTTGATTTGAAGTCCGAGGAAGTAGTTCAACTCTTTCATCATGCTCATCTCAAATTCATTCTGCATTAATTCAGCAAACTCTTCGCAAAGATGATTGTTAGTAGCACCGAAAATAATATCATCTACATAAATCTGCACTATTAACATATGTTTGTTTTTCTTTTTCAAAAATAGGGTTGTATCAACATTCCCTCTAAAAAATTCATAATCTAATAGAAATTTGCTAAGTCTTTCATACCATGCTTTAGGGGCTTGTTTTAGATCATAAAGTGCTTTATTTAATTTGTAAACATGGTTAGGGTATTGATGATTTTCAAAACCAGAAGGTTGTTCTACATAAACCTCCTCATTAATATACCTATTTAAGAAAGCACTCTTTACATCCATTTGAAATAATTTGAAATCTTTAAAACATGCAAATGCTAGTAACAGTCTAATTGCCTCGAGTCTAGCCACATGAGCAAAGGTCTCATCAAAATCTATACCTTCTTCTTGATTATAGCTCTTTGCTACTAGTCTAGCCTTGTTCCTAACCACAACTCCATTTTCATCAAGCTTATTTTTGTACATCCATTTAGTTCCAATTATTGAGTATTCAGAGGGTCTTTCAACTAAGTTTTATAAATTGTTTCTTATAAATTGGTTAAGTTCCTCTTGCATAGCGTTTATCCAATTTACATCATTTTCAGCTTCTTCAATGTTTTTAGGTTTTAAATGTGATACAAATGCAAGATGATTATTTAAGTTCCTAAGAGAGGCTCTAGTTCTAACAGGTTGAGATGGATCATCTAAGATTAACTCTTTAGGATGACCGTAAGCATACCTCCAAGCCTTTGTAAGCCTATGATTAGCAATTACCTCTTGGCTTGTTAAAGTCTCTTCAATTTGCTTCGGTTCATCCTCTTGTAAGGTCATGTCATCCATCTTTTCTTCAAGTATCCCTGCATCATCATCAAAAGCTATTTCCTTGCTAGAGGAAGTATCATTAGTCTCATCAAAAATAACATAAATAGATTCTTCAACAACAAGAGTTCTTTTGTTGAAGACTCTATATGCCCTACTTGATGTAGAGTATCGCAAAAAGATACCTTCATCATATTTGGAATCAAATTTGCTTAAATTATCTTTACCATTATTATGAATGAAACACCTACAACCAAAAACATGAAACTAGTTTACTTTAGGTTTTCTATCTCTCCAAAGTTCATAAGGTGTTTTCTTTATAATTGGTCTCAACAAAACTCTATTTAGAATATAACATGATGTGTTAATAGCTTCAGCCCAAAAGTACTTTGGAAGATCATTTTCACACAACATGATCCTAGCCATCTCTTCTAGGGTTCTATTCTTTTTTTCTACCACTCCATTTTGTTGTGGAGTCCTAGGTGCAGAAAAATTGTGAGTTATGCCCTTTTTACTATAAAATTTTTCAAAGAGATGATTTTCAAATTCTGTTCCATGATCACTCCTAATAGCTATAACTGAAATATTTTTTACATTAGTTACTTCCTTATAGAATTTCTTAAATGCTGAAAATGCTTCATCTTTATGAGCCAAAAATATGACCCATGTGTATCTAGAAAAATCATCTATTATCACAAGACCATACTTCTTTCCACCAAGGCTTGTGGTCCTAGTTGGTCCAGAGAGGTCCATGTGAAGTAGCTCAAGGGGTCTAGTAGTAGAAACACAGTTTATAGACTTAAAAGAGCTTCTAGATTGTTTGCCAAATTGACATGCTCTACAAATTTTATTTTTCTCAAATTTCAGCTTTGGCAAACCAATCACAGAATCTTTTTTAATTAATTTAGAAAGTGTATCCATGCTTGCATGACCTAATTTACGATGCCATAACCAACTTTCCTCATTTAGCTTAGTATCATCAGCTACTAAGCAGCGGCTATTTTTAGCAAGATCATCAAGATCTACTATATACACATTGCCACGTCTTAGTCCTTTGAAAACTAGGCTATTGTCAATTGAATTGGTTATGATGCATGAAGATGACTTAAACAAAACATCAAAACCTCTATCACATAATTGACTAACACTAAGTAAATTATGCTTGAGACCATCTACAAACCGAACATTATCAACAAGGGTTGAAGGTGTGATTTGTATTTTACTGATACCAATGATGTGACCTTGGTTATTGTCTCCAAAAGTCACTACACCTCCTTTCTTAGATTCTAGGATGAAGAATTGCTCCTTGTCACCCGTCATGTGTCTTGAGCAGCCACTATCCAAGTACCAACATTGTTTATTGAGCTTGGCCGCAAGACACTCCTATACACAAAGAAATCAAGCAGTCTTAGGTACCCAAGTTTTCTTGGGTCCTTCTAGGTTAGCTATGTTAGTTCCTTTTGGAATTCAAACCTTTTTAATCTTTCTTTTAGCTTCTGTTTTTCTATAGTTGCATACATTAGCTTTATGTCCTATTCTATTACAATAAAAACAGATTACATCTTTAGCTTTACTTTCACCAACTTTTACAGAAGTTTTTAAGAAATTTCTGTTTGTTCTTAGGCTTATACCCTAACCCGGCTCTATTAAACACAGCTCTTTGACTATTAAGAATCATTTCTAGTTTTTTAGAGCTATAGGTAAACTTCTCAACAATAGGTTTATATTTTTCAAGTTCTTTAGTTAATTTCAAGTTTTCTTCATTTAATCATTTAACATTATTAATTGAATTATCTTTTAAAGTAGATTACTGTTTTTAAATTCAAAAATTTTCTTAGTTAGTCTTTCTTTATCTTTAATTAGGGTATCAGTTTTTTGAGTTAGCAATTGGTTGCTTGTTTTAAGTTCTAAATTTTCTTTGATAATAGAGTCCTTATCCTTAATCAGTTTTTCAGTTTTATAACTGTAAGATTGATTAGTTAGCTTCAATTCTTTGTTTTTAAAGATTATTGTCTTATATTCATCCATTAGTTCATTAAAAGCATCATACAATTCTTCAAAGGTAAAATCTAAATGATTTTCAATACTTACCTCATCCTTGTTGGCCATAAGACATATGTTGGCCTTCTCTTCTTATTCTTCTTCTAATGATGAGTTGTCGGATTCTATCCAAGTAGTGAAGAGGGCTTTCTTCTTCTTGAATCTGCCCCCCTTTTTCAATGTGGGGCAGTCGGCTCTGAAATGACCCGGCTTCTTTCACTCATAGCACCCGATTCTCTCACTTTCCTTCTTCTTACCCTTGTCCTTGTTGAAGGAGCTTGAAGGGAACCTTTTCTTGTGGAAGGTTTTCTTTCTATTGATGAACTTCCTAAATTTCCTCACAAGAAGTGCCTCTTCTTCATCCTCCTCATTATCCTCTTCTTCACTACTACTACTGCAAGAAAGATCTTTGTTAGAAGAAGTAGACTTGAGGGCAATTACCTTTTTCTTATGGGAGGATTCTTCTTCGCTGTGTTGTTTCATCGTGGGCTCATGTGTCATTAGAGATCCAAGAAGCTCCTCAAGTAGCAGCTTGTTCAAGTCTTTTGCTTCTTGGATTGCCATGACCTTGGCTTCCCATGACCTTGGTAAACAGCGAAGAATCTTCCTGATAAGATCACTGTTAGTTTAACTTTTGCCAAGGCTTTTTAGGCCGTTGACAATATCAGTAAATCTGGTGAACATGCAAGTAATAGTTTCATTAGATTTCATTTTAAATAGCTCATATTTATGAACTAGCATGTTGATTTTGGATTCTTTGACTTGATTTGTGCCCTCGTGGGTCACTTCAAGTCTATCCCATATCTCTTTTGCAGAAATACAAGTGGAGATTCTATTGAATTCATTTGGGTCTAAGGCACAATATAGTACGTTCATTGCCTTAGCATTAAGTTGTACTTTTCTTCTATCAAATTCATCCCAATCTTTTTCAAGCTTGAGAATGGACACATTATCTACCGTGTGTGTTGGAATGTGTGGTCCATTTACTATGATGCTCCATACATCATAGTCTTGGGCTTGGATGAAGAATCTCATCCTAGCCTTCCAATAGGTATAATTTGCACCATTAAAAAATGGTGGCTATTGGTGGATTGCCCTTCACTAAGGGACGATGCAAATGGGGTTGTCATCTTAATCTTTTACTCTTTTTAAAGATTGGAACACCAATTGATATAAGAGCACCTGCTCTGATACCACTTGTTGCCCAAGGAGACAACCCAAGAGTGGGAGGGGTGAATTGGGTTTTAATTAGTAGAAATGTTAAAATATTGCAAAGAAAAGGAAGTTGTCGTCAATGGCAAAATCCTTCCCTCTCCTGATTTTGACCTCCTACCATTCTAGTTCTCAAAAATAAAAAGTGAATCTAATTCTTTCACTAAGATCTGATTCCCTCTAGTGAGAACCACCAAAATCTTTGATTAGGCAAATTTTTGTCTGGATCCTAGACCTAAATAGCAAGAAAAATAAGCATTTAAACTAACTTTTGTGCCTCATGTTGAAGACTAGGCTTTTTATAGACTATTAGTCTTTCTTTGCCATGAGATTCACACCACACTACAGTAGATCGAGCAAATCAAAACTATATTGAGAGATAAACGAGGACAATATAAAAAGATGAAATATAAAAAAGGAGTTGATGTCATGCATCTTATTCTTGTCGCACTTCTTTCCCTTGGAGATCCTCTAGTTCTTGCTAAAAGGATGGCAAATCAAGAGGTGAGAGATCGAAATAGAAAGGGTTTGAGTCTTTGAGATGAGGTATATTGAGGAAGACTAGATCGTTGAGGAAAGGAGCTTAGAGTCTAGTGATCTAGAGTGAGTTAGAGGTCAATCTTTCTCAAGTAGCAATATCTCGGCCTCTTGCTACTCGCCGACTCAGTCATTAAGAAAAGGAGCTCAGAATCGGTCGATCAGTCGATGGAAAGGGCTAAGGGTCGGTTGGGTAGGCAGGTAACTTAGTCAACAGAAAAAAAACCTTAAAACCCTAACTAAGCAATAGTGGAAAAACTTGGAATGCAAAAAATAGAAAGGGACGAAATCACAAACTCACGAATGAAATGTGGAAGGGAAGTCTCTAGAGATAGAGTTGGTGCTGGGGTAGATGTGGAATCCGTCTGTGGTCGACAGGATGAGATGTCAATTATCTCCGGCACTCCACGTGCTCTACTCGAAAATCGAAAATGAACTAGACTTTCAAAATTGAAATGGATTCTATGAGGGCTAGATTTAAAATGGAGCACGTACTAACCAAGTATCCAGCCTGACCCATATAACAAATAGGTTAAACCAATAAAGAGATAAGAATCGGAATCTGACCCGAACAATTAATAGGTTAAAAATGTCACAACCTTTTACAACCCAAACACAAACCTACTTATAATGAATAGGTCAGGTTGCAGGTCGGGTTGCATTTTGCCAGCCCTGGTGTCCCCAAAGTCATACATGAATAAAGTTTCAGTTTCAGTTATTATATTGAGTCCAATATCTATTATATGGATGATAAGAGATTTGGCCACAGCATCGCATGATTTCCCTTCCCCTCTTGTGCCATCATTGCATGTCATGAAACATTCCTCGAAACTGTGGTTGGATTCATGCCTGTTGGCCAAATATCTATATGACATCAAAAAGGGAGAGAATTAGCCTACCACATGGCTGGCTTTAATGTTCACAAACCACCGCAACCATTCCTATGGATGCAAAGTGAGGAAGTTAGATATTAAAGAAGAGACCCTGTGCCCCAAAGAGAGAGAGAGAGACCCTGTATATCAATAGAAAGATTAGGGAGAAACAAAACCCAGGAATTGTCTGCCAGCAACTTAATATTGCCTTTAGAGGGATCTAATCTACCAGCATCCTATTCTTGAACAGCATAAGATATCCTGGCACAAAGCTTGCTACTCAACAGAATACGCTTCAACAATACCAAGGGACAACAGCAAAGGAATAAATGTCACTGTTAGCTCTAATAGAAACTTCATTCCAGATAAATGAAAATTTGTACCTTTAAATGCCTGTTACCTGGTTGACGATAAAAAGAAAAGAGATGACTGATGGTACCCCATACAAGGGCAAAACCCAAAAAGGCACAATGAATGATGAAATTGGAAAATAGAACCAGCCACTAATATGAAATAGAAATCTGATTCCTGCATAAAAAGCAATTTAGACATCTCAAGCTCAGGATGCAATGACCAGCTAACTATTGAACAAATTTGTCTGTCAGCTACCAACCCATAGGTTTGCCAAGGTTAAAGCTTTCGCTCTGCCATGACACCAGCCTGCTTGAATTCAGTCATGTCCTTTCCTCTTGGTGTTGTTATATGGAGTCAAGTTGGATCCATGCATAAAGTGAGTATATATTCAGTCCTTTAGAACTTGATTGTATGATATTGCTTGCACTTTTTAGATAGCGTCGAGCCTTCTCTGAAGCTCTTCAACAATTTTTTCTCTTGGAATCTCCTCCTCTTGGTTGGCTTCAATGTTCTTCAATTTAACAACACCCTTGTTTAGTTCTGATTCACCCACAATCACCAGCCATGGGATGCCAGATTGCTTCGCACGATTAATATGATTCATCACCCTTTTGGTGAGACCAAATTCTGCTTTTATTTTGGCATTCCATAGTTCACTCACTAGGTCTGCAGCCAAGATGAGATCCTTCCCCAGAATGGCCACCAAAACCTGTGTCTCAGTAGCACGAATCACCTGCAAAACCACATGCATATAATTGAACCAGCTAATATAAATGGTATACCAACAAGAAGAAATGCACTGTTAAATCTGACGAAGGAACTATTTAACTTCTACATAACTTTTGGGGACTGCTACCAATGACATTCAAGAGAATTAGATAAAAATTAAAATTGTTCTTAGTACAAGGCTGAGATAAGGGGTGTGACAACCTTTATTTCAGCCAAGCTAATTTTAGCTGGAATGGTATATAACAGGTTGATCTTATTCTGGTCAAATTACACATATCCAAGGGATAACAATTCTATCAGGAGGCTGGAATAAACTCTTCTCCAGTTTATCCCACCTCCAGTTACCTACTTCATTTTTGGCACCTCTTATAGTAGTGTTGGTCAAATCTGTTACTAAGTCATCCCTCATCATCTTTACCTCAAGAAAGGAGGACTCCAACAAAACAAAATTCAGGTTTAGTTTAGGAATAACTATACAAATATGGCACAGAAATAGATGTACGCCAGGGTTAGTTATTCCTCAAACCAAATGAGATCTAAGGTACAAAGATAACTTGTTGGGTGTTCTTGCAACTAATATAAGAATGATGCATATATACCACGAAGGTTCGTAAAAAGTAAATCATATTCCCAACAAGAACGATGCTTATGATTGTGTTTAGTTATATTTATGAATCTTTCTTCGACTTGTTTCAATTAAGGGCTATCTTTTCTTGTCTATACAACTTCCGTTTGAATTTTCTCAGATCTTCCCCTTCACTTATCCACACAAATCTAAGCTCCTCTCTTTTATGGGGGCATATTACAATACCATCTCAACTTTGCCTCTTCCTTTTTGGTTCAACCATAAACTCCTGTACTGAACTTCCAATAATGGTATTTTAGAGTTCCACATAAAACATTTTGGGTAGCTGTTGCTCAAACAAAAAGGGACCAGAGTGGAGCTAAAGGTATTCTGGCTACAGAGTTCGAATGGCTCAGAATCCACGAAACATAAATGCCTATAGAAATTGCATCTAGAGAAGGCAAACCCAGATCTAAGGCCACGAAAACACACACCTATCCCGACAATTAAGGAAAAAATGAAGCCAACTAGACTATAACTTGCATGATCTCAGTGTGAGCAAGTCATGCACATCTCGACGTGACCTCAATAGCAGTTATACACAAGATACATGCAAGTTAATTTGATTAGCATTTGCAAAGCCACTTAGAATCACCATCAAATTGGCTTATCTCAACAAATTCCTCCCTTTAGATATTAAATATATGCACTTAGATGCACCACTGAGATATGATGTATTTTATCAAGTGGAATGCCATATTGAAACAAGGAACTCATAAGAGGGCTGATCCCAAGGGATCGAGAGCAAAAGCAAAATAATTCTTTCTTAAATAGCATTGATAGAGAGTGTTTTTGTATGCACAATAGAATAACCACACTCGGGCATAATCTGTTATTACATATTATGTATAGGTTTTAGATGCGCATTTAAGACAAACTAGAAAGGTACCATGTATATATAAAGCAAAATTGACTTATTACCTCCTAAGAAACAGATACACCAAGCATTAGTAAGAAAAGATAATAACCACTACCTGGTTTCTGTCTCTTTCAAGTTGCTCCATTATTGTAAAGACTCTTTCAATCCCAAGGCTGACACCAACTGCAGGGACCTGCTTTCCACTAAACATCCCCACCAGGTTGTCGTATCGGCCCCCAGCAGCAATTGAACCAACCTAGAATGCACATTAGTTAGTGAAGGATCTGAATGCTTTATCCTTGGTACCAACAAAACAAATCATCTTGTAGAAAAATTAAAGTTATTACTTAAACTATCAATGACTGAAAACTTTTCGGAAGGACAACATATTACATCTGTGGAGCAGATGGGGGATAACAATAAATTTTGTGCATAAGATCAACTAAAGATAAGGACTGAGAAATATTTCACTGCATGTATTTTGTACAGGATCCTCTGGAGTTGCACGTGGTCCAAATGACATAGGTATGCATTGGTACAGAGAAAACCAAGATAATAATGGATATTTGCAGTTGACCAATAGTTCAAGAAAATTCCTTGGTATGGATTTATGAGATACAAAACTAAGATTTAAGTGGCCAAAAAGAGAATCTAATTTGTTTGGCCGATGTGCAAATAATATTCATGCAAGAGTTAGATATACAGAATTGACCAACAAAAAAAGGTCAGCACATATCATTACATGCATTGACATGTACGATGCTGCACCTTTTGAACAATGACGAGTACATCGTACGTGGATATAATTTTATTTTAAAGATTTGAATCCTTAAATTTGTATGCAAGCCTGCTTTCCCAGTTTAGCAGTAAAGGTCAGCAAAATTACATGCAATAGATAGCAATGATTGATTTTATCAGACTGGGCTTCAAACCAAAAGAACTGACATAAAAATCAATAATCATGCAAGAAATGCATGTGGTCCACTTGAAACCAAGATATAGTTCAAATGTTCCTTGGTATGGATTTATAAAATACAAATCTAAGATTTAAGAGGCAGAAAAAGAGAATCAAATTTGTTTAGTTGATGTGTGAATAATATTAATGCAAAAGGTAAATATATTGAATTGACAAACCAAAAAGGTCAGCAAGTATCATTACATGCATCCACATGAACGATATTGCAACTTTTGAACAATGATGAGTACTTATGTGCAAATCTTGTCGAATAGCGATACTTCTCGTAGATATCCGGATCATTAGCATAGTCAGGAGGCACATCAGCCTACCCCTCTAGCCAATCGGCATTGTAGTCTTGTGTATTCATCCTATAAGAAACGCGCTTTGGGTTATAAGCACTCTCGGATCTCTCGCTGAGCTAATAATCTGGCTGCGAAGGGCCATCCGAATATGTCGGCAGCAAAATCCGACCTATAAGATACTCCGAGCTGCGTAGGATAGTAACACCGAAAAGCGATGCCTCAGATACACTATATCCATATTCGTATCCATATGGATCATAGGCTGCCTATGGTTTCGGATAATAGGATCCAGTATACGACTTAGAGCCTAATACGTCTATAGATCCTACTTCATGTGCAAGATCATCTGCAGTTGCATCGTGTCCTCTTAAGTAATCTCGAAGAACTCATCTTCTATATGCAATCGTATCCTCGCGGGCTCTACCAAATCGTATATTGTGGTCCTTATTTATGTAGCATGCGTAAATTAGAACTCACCGATGAATTAAAGACCACCCTATGGCTGTCTCATAAACAGTGGCCTCATGTCCTCCACTTTCTTTCTAGCCAGCAGATCCATGGCCACCAGAACTGCTATCGCTACTGCTCCTAGTCTCTAAATCTGAGTGAACAAGCTCCTCCACACTATCCATGGGGCTGCAGCTGCATTTTTTTATTTTTTGGTGCACTAAGCAGCTGCCTACTTACCCTTTATGCCCTTTCTGCCTGACTATGCTAGGAGGATGGTTGTCACCCTCCTGACTGAGTCAATCAGGTAGCATGGTGGCCTTGTCTAAGCAACTCTCGATCATATCTCTGAGAGGATATCTCAAACGAGTCATGTGATAATGGGCTCTCCAGTGATCTTTGTGGCTAATCAGCTGAAAGCATGCGTGAAATGTTGCGATCTGCCCATTGCCCTCCATCGATCTTAGCCTCACTGGCTACGAAACTGGTCGATCATAGAGGCGATCCTGGCTTATCAAGCTATCCGATCATAGGATCATCCTCATCGTCAATGAAAGCAATATGGATCGGATTTGTGAACTTTAGCTCTACGTCCTTTTGAATGCACTTCAGCCTCAATCTTAGATCGTAGTGAATATATACAAGATCATTGAGGCGCTTCTATGTCAGACAGTTTTTCTGCTTGCTGTGGATGAGGGCGAAGATGGACCAATTACGCTCACAACCACTCAAAAATACTATTTAGGAAAGGATCCAGATAATTAGCTACTTAAAATTTCTCCTAGACAAACCAAGATGAATCCACCATTGAACTGCAAAAATATTGAAGAAATTACATATAAAATAATATCGTATTAGTAACCATCTAACGTCAAGTAATAGTTATCGTTGATGTGTAATATATCTGCATTCATACTTTTCTTACTTACGATAGCTGTCGAGACTTCAAAACTATTTTAAGTAGCATTCATACTTTTCTTACTTACGATAGCTGTCAATGCCCTTTCTACATATTTTGGTCTATGAAAAAGAATCGTATAGTGATACGTTAATAACCGAAAATACCAGTTAATTTACACAAATTATTTAACTTATCTCTTATAGACATAGAGTCACGACTTCTGGATCAGACTCAATCTTATAAATCACATTACGCAGAGCTGCCAGAAGTTCATCATCCATATCGATTTCAAGTATGGTGTACTGAAACCTCAGGTTCAGGTAGTATGCTGCAGATAGAGTTCGTAATTATTTTAGTAAAATTGTACAAGTACAAGAGTAGTCTAATATTTAATATTTTTGCTTACCTACTAGATGCAAGTCCCCATTCATCTGGTAGTCCCACCACCGCTTAATGATGATGTACAAAAAGTCCATTTGGGGGCACCTCTTACTGTCCATGGCCCAAAGCACTTTCTACAATGGCTTGAGAATCTTCACTATCTTCTCGGCCTGCTGTAGAATGTCTGCCTCATCACCAAGTCCTTGACAATCCTCCCTTCAGTGCCCATCACAAATCTACTTTTTTGACACTCGGGATTGACACATCTGACGTAGGATTGTTTTTCTCTTCAGAAGGCTATCAAGTGTTTTGGTAGCAAACCATGTCACACCTGGTCTCAAGATCTCTCCCCTGCATACCTCCTCATCAATGATAGGCTATATTTATAAATATATCTGGTGATAGTTTAAGCTGTATTCACTATCTACTGCACCCTACGAATCTTCATAATGTCTACGAACATGAGGTCAATACAACGTGCTGCACAGAATTCAGAAAATATATGGTCACCGCTCTATCAAGATCTTTCCGATGACCTTATATTGCAGCTCATTATCAGTGACGACCTGGACGACATTCTTCTTTCTTATCTAATAAATCACTTATATCAATCCGAGGATATACATGGCGTCATGCACCAGATCGGAAGCAGCAACCAACTTATGGAATTAAGTCTTCGTAACACAAACATGTCAAGAAGTTGATGTTCCACTTGGTAGGACCGATCCAACCATCACATATCATCGTCATCCCATATGTGGGCCACTTGCTCTTGTATGAAGCAATCCACTTTTCTAGCTCATTATTGTCAAAAAGCTCACCGTAATGTTCTTCAGTCCTAGATGATCTATAGGGACCGGCAGCCTGTATGAAAAAAATGGCAGATCTATAATACGTATTGTCTGCGGTATTCGCTGGAATGTGGCTGAAGTGAAACTAGAATCCAATAGCTCCCCACAAATCCTTCTTTAGCATTGTGTCAACCCCCTGCCGCTTTGAATTCTTGCTAGAGAATGCATGTGGATCTAAATTATGAATGGTGGCTCTTGATGGAATCTCACTGGAAGACTTCTTTCTGCTACCAAAAGCCTCCAGCATAGATACAATACGGCCATCGCCTCTACTAACAGCCTTCCTAACCAAGGAGGTCCTTCTGAACTCTAGATCTGTCCTGCTGCTGACAGAATCAGAGCCCGACTCATACTGTGAGGGCCCAAATCGTGCCCTATGCCTGGCCACCTCATCCTATTGCCACTGATCATCCAGCCTCACCGCCTCTGCTGGTAGCCTTTCTAACTGAGGTCCTCCTAAACTCTAGATCAGCCCTGCTGCTCGCAGAATCGAGCCGGACTCGTAGTATGAGGGCCCAAATTCATGGCCACCTCATTCTGCTGCCACTGACCATCTAGGCTCGCCTGAATGACGAGCTTGGATCTAGACCTCGTTATCTAGAGCAGACGATTTCTTTGACTCTCTAGAGTAATAGAAAGGTGGCTCTACAACTCGGCGGTCGACCTCCGGCTTCTTTTTGGCAACCCTCTCCTTCGCTGCTCTGAAATCAGCGAAGTACTTCATCAGCTGTCGAATCTTCCGCGGACATTTTCGATGCAGATACATCGGAGTAACCACCAATTAAGTACTGCTTCAACCTAATTATTTCTTCTCTCTTAAACTCTATATTGCACCAATTGCACTTCTAGCATGCCGGCTCGAGAGTATTTAGCCATAATCCCAACCAATGTCACGCTCTGACTCTTTTTTATAGTTCCATTCTTGCAGATTTATCAAGTATGTCAGTTTATCAATTATTTAAAAATAACAAAATTTTATTTTAATTAAAATAATATTTTTTACTTCAAAAAATGTATCTAGCTTATCTAATATATATTACTAATTTTTTAATTTTTTATTTTTTTATACATTGTTAATATTTTTGAAATTAAAAAATATGTTTAAATACCATAAATTCAAAAATATATATTTTTTACTTCAAAAAATATTTCTTAAATATGTATTACGTACTAGTAATTTTTTATATTTTTGTATTAATTATATTTTTAATTATTTTAAAATTAAAAAATATTTTTTTAATATAAATATTTTAAAAAAATAATTTGAGCTCAAATTCATATAGAACCCTACTATAGATGTTACATATATTTTTCTAGACCCGTGGCATGCATCAAAGGTTACTTATTTCTCAATTTTTTTAAAATTTAGGCCTACGCCACTATGCACATAATCGCATCAAAATTTGAATAAATAGACACCAAATTTAGCTAAAGAGTAGCTTGCATTCCCCTAACTATGTTTCTGATTTTATATTTCTTTGAATTCTATTTTTTTAATCCAAAAATGTACTTTAAAATTTTAAAAATTATATAAAACACAAAATTTAAAAATTTTTATGTGATCATGTAGATCATCCATAAATCTACAACATATCATGAAATCATGCCAAAATCAAAAATTTTGACATGATCTCACCATATTTTTCAAATTTCAAGATATTTTTCGGCATCCAAAAAAAAGAGAAAATAAGATAGGGGAGAAGAAGCATATCTTATTTCGAGCTGGATACTCCTTCAATTGTGCTGAATCAACGTGTTTTCATCATGGAGCGGGAAGTTATTTGGAGAGGTTGGGAAGGCCTAAGATGTTTCTAACTTTTCAGGTGTTTCCAACTTAAGTTTAAAATGAAAGATAGGACCAGTACAGAATCGGTCCAACTCGGTGCAAACCGCCGGTTTCGCACGGAACCGGCCGGTTCGGACCAAGTTCATGTAGTTCGTGGCCGGTTTCGGCCGATTCTAATCAGTTTGGGACCGATTCCTGCCGATTCCGAAAAAACTAGGTGAACCAACCTGGTCCCCCACCGAGTTGGCTCGGTACAGGCGGAACCAAGCGGTTCGGCCCAATTCGGCAAACCATGCATGCAATAGATGGGAATAATTGATTTTATGAGACAATGAGCCTCAAGCCAAAAGAATTGAGTTAAAAATCAATTATCATGCAATAGAAGAAAAACATACTGCATTATTGTTGGTGCAAATGTAGCCAAACAATGTCCTTCAATGTACATGTAAACTGCATTATTTAAAGCATGATTAAGATAAAGAACATCTAGTAAGGAAACAGGAACTCACTACCTACGTGATTGGCATAAATTCACGCATTCAGAAAACTAGCCTAGCTTAGTGACATCATATGAGACCCACTCAAAATGAGATGGAAATATGAGATATTATGCATATATAATATGGTATATATAAAATATCCTCTTATTCTAATTGGCCTATAAAAATGCGGATACTTGTGATAGGTTGGGCCAAAAAGACTTCCTCCTGTGTTTAAAGCCAATGGAAATTTATTGATTATTTTATGCATTTCAATTTAAAATAATACATTCATCTTTAAAACAAAGAAAGAAAAAAGAAAGAATGAACAAAGAATGAAAAGAGTTATAACACATATGACTAGACCAACAATCAATCCCAAAGGCAGAATTAGTAAAGGTCTCTTCCATGGTCCCAGATGACTCTTTATCACAGTATGAAGAGATAGACCCCATTTTAACCTAATCTGATGTTAATATAACATGCTTTACTTTTTAAGATAGCCATTTCTGTTCATGTGGATCAGATGAAAATTAATGGCCAAATTTGTCAATACTATTTCCATGTATAAATTTAAGAACAACCTTAATCAGGAAATTCAGAGTAAAAAATAAAAGATCCAAAGATTGATAAGATATGCTGCTACACAGGATAATAAAAATTATAGTAGAAATCAACATAAAATTGTGCCATGGTGCTAAAACTGTGTTTACCTGTGTAGCACCTTTAAAAACTGCTTCATATATAACTCCAGTATAATAATCAAGGCCTCTGGCAAGACTCAGGTCAAAAGCCACTTGTTCCAGGCACTTTGATTTTTCAAGAGCTTTAAATAAAATCTCCAATTCATTTAATGCAAGGACAGCTCCACTATTCTCCAAAAACTGGCTGCCATCTTTCTTCAGTTCTGACAATATTTCAAGTGGTGGCCCTCTTTTCTTCACAAAAGTGCCAATCTTCTCTGCCGTTTCAAGAGCTAAACCTTTCTCTTCCACCTACAAGATATGTTTTTTAATTAGATCAAGAATTGTGAAGAAGGAATTGGGACCCATTCCACCCTGGTGCATCCCACTGGTACCGTACTGGACCAGTGACAGATCCGGTCCTTGGAAGTTCCCGGAACCGTCTCTTCTGGACCAAGACTGGTTTGGTAACTAGGTTGCCTGGTAGCAACCAGGACAACTGGATCTGGATTAAAGAAAAAGAAAGCCTGATGCCTCTATGCTTTGTCAGCTCTGGTTCATGAAAAGAGAGGAAAAGAGAAAGCAAGGACACGAAGGGAGGTAAGAGAAAGAAGAGGAACAAAATAAAGAGAGAAATGATAGGAAGGGAGAGGAAGCAGGAAGATTTTAAAAATTATTAAAACCAACAAAAAAAATCTTAAACAATAAAAAAAAAACAAGAAAAGGGGTTTGGAGGCATCCACCTAGGACTGGACCAGACTGAGACAGCCCCAATACAAGACTTAGTCCTCGATTATGACCAAACTCCAAAGTAAGAGAAGAAATGAACTTCACAAGACAAAAAAGCAAGGAATTAAAAGATAAAAAGAAGATCAAGGACACAATGTACATCAACAATTTTCTCTTCAAATAATACATAATGCTGTCCTCACCAGTTCCTTTTTTATCTGTTCAAACGATTGTTTGTCCAATTTATCAATACTTGAGCAAACTGTTCTGAATTTTTCAGAAGATACACCACAAATTTCAAGCATTCCGTCCAATAACTTTCGATGATTCAGCTTTATCTGCAATAATAAAAAAGAAATACCCCTCATGACGATTCAATATTCAATTCAGGAAAAATCACTGTCAGACACCACAATAGAGGATGAAAGAGAGATTCTTTTACTTCAAAAAAAAGGATCCTATTTCCACCCATTGAACAATGCCATCAATTTACCATTATGACAATTAAGAAAACATGACAATGCATTAGATAAGGAAAGTGATATAGTTGATGCCAGAAACATAGGTTATAATATACCTCATAGGTGCCAATATCTAACTGATCCAACAGCTCAGTCAAAACTCTAATAACCTCAAAATCAGGTTCCATTGGCTCATAGTGGCCAGCAATATCAAAGTCGCATTGGTAGAATTCACGATACCTCCCCTTTGATGGGTTATCTCTTCGATATACCTTAGCTATCTGATACCTTTTTAATGCACTAATATTATTCATGGCCAGATATCGGGCAAAGGGGACTGTCAGATCATATCTCAAAGAGCAAAGCTCACCACCCTGCAATAGAATTACAAATGAAAAGTAAATGCCATTTGATATTAAGTGTGCAATAATAAATGATAACAAGGGGAGAAAGGTACAAGAAAAGATTCTCAATTCTGGAAGAACAAACTGCAGACCAATATCTCAAAAAAGGTTTAATGAGTGAGGGACTTTTATTCCAAAAAAAAAAATCCAATATCTTATACCTTTCTATTTACAATGATAAAGTTGAATGAAATAATTCTCAAGAATCTACAAATATAAGATAAGTTAAACTTATCTCATGTAAATGCATGTCCTCTGACCAGCATTAAGTTCTGACAGTTGCTGAAATGCAATTGGCCCTATGTTTAAGATAATTCTACTAACCATGAATGTCAAAAAAGCAATATGAAATTATGTTTTTGCACAAAGTCAATTGCTTAGTCATTACATTAAGTATCACACAATGGCCTCCAACAGTTATGATGATACATGAACACCAAATCAAGATGTAGAAGGAGACAGCTATCAATCCTCTGCTGAACCAAAAAGCTTGAGTCCTTGTTTAAGGCATGAATTACAATCATACACTCACCACAATATTCATGGAACCATAATACAAACCAATAACAAATGACTAATAATTGGTACAGCTAGCTACTTCTTTATGCAATGAACTCTATGGTTGATCCACATCCAATCTAGGTTAATGATGATATCATGCATATACACATATTTACCATTTGATTCATGACAGTATTGTCGAGGTTCGAAAGGTCAAGTTGAATTCAAAATTGGAATCAGCAATTCAATTATATGAGAAAATCCATGTGAGGACGTGGTTTGTCCCTGTAATTTTGTTCAATTCACATAGTAATTAATGGCAGAGACTATTTAGTGTTTTATACAGAAAAGAACATAAACACTGAATGATACTCTTTTAGCCTCCCATGGTCACAAAGCATAAGAGAGAGGGAACAATAGAGGAGAAAGAGACAGAGAGTAGGTGGATGTTGGTGGACTCAGTTAAACCTTTTATCACTCCTATTTTTTCTTTTATTTGTTCTTATTTACCCATCTTTAACAATTCTCCTACACATTCTCAAACTTCCTCTCCTCTCTAGCCAGACATATACTGAGATTTCCCATTTTCCGTTTTCGAAACTCTACTTCATTTTTTTTCTTTTATTATCTGTTCGTTGCTCCTTGTGCTTTACCATGCTCAAAATTAAGAAGCCTCCACTGAATCTGTATACCTTTCTTTCTTCCTTTATGGTACCGTCAATTTCTTTTTCTTTTGTTTTGTTTCTTTAAAGCTGATGATGGGACAGGCATGTCCTCCCCCACCTCAGATTGAAGACTAAAGGTACAATAGGTATGTCCTCTCCTGTAGAGATTTTCATCACAAGAGGTTGCTCACAATTGTATAAGCCATGGTTCTTGAGAGTACAGGTTAATAACACCTAAAGAAGTAAAGATGCGATAAAGATGATCTTCTAGCTTTGACAAAGGCTAAATTTCTTTTTAAGATAATAATTAAATGTCTATCCAAACTTTGATGTTGATAGAAATCAACAGACCTGGAACAGACCCCCACAGACCTGGGATGAATAGAGACTTGATCTTGGAAAGTCTAATAAGAAGAAGAAATTTTGAGGCTTTCATGAAATACTAAGTCATGGTTGAATGGGCCTAAATGTTAAATGGATGGAATGTTTAAACTCCAAATCAAATTTCAGCTTAGGCCCCAGCAAAAGAAACAATTTTTTTCTTTCTTTTTGTTTGGGATCTCTGACAATGGAAACCGACCATGTTCAAGATTTCTAGCTTGTCTTAAGCAACAATTATAAAATAAAAATAGAACAATAATTGAATAATAATAGAATAATAATAATAAATGATAATAACAAAATAATACTAAAATAATAATAATAATAAAATAACGATAATAAATAATGATAATGACTAATTAATAAATGAAGGCTTTAAGACTCAGGCTTCTAGAGTTTCAGGTTTGAACTATGAAATATCAGATTTCTGAGTTCAAGTTTGAATAACCAAGTCTGATGTTTAAGATTAGCTCCAGGTTTATTAATATGCAGGAAGATTCAAATAAAAGCTCTTTGAAAAACCTTACAAGACAGAGAAGGGAAGGTCTTGGAACTCTAATGAAAATATGTTCTATAAAGAGTTCCAAAAGAGTTGATTGCCTTTGAGATTTAGGCCCCGTTTGGAGGGGTTGTTGGCAATAGAGCTTTTGGAAGTAAAGCTTTATAAAGTAGAGCTTCTATAAAAAGTTGTTTGCTGTTTGGTAACTACATTTTTAAAGTGTTGTGGCACTTTAACACATATTTGGTAAACAAACTGAGAAATACTTTTGGTACGACAAAATGACCATAAAAGGCATTGCATAGTATTATACAATAAAGCATAATAAAATATAATACGTATTAATACATAAATATATGATATAGTATAATATTACTATAATGTAATATAATATTATTATAATATAGTAATATAATATTGTATACTATAGCATAATAATTTGATATAATATTAAATTATTTAACATAACATATCAAGGTATTATGATATAATGTAATATAATATTATATTTACAGTATAATACAATAATGAAGGTATAAAATACCATAATTATTAGCATAAATTAATTTTCATAATATAACATAATATTAAATTATTTAACATAACATATTAATGTATTATGATATAACGTAATATAATATTATATTTATAGTATAATACAATAATGAAGGTATAAAATATTATAATTATTAATGTAAATTAATTTTTCACCCTCTTGCAGATTTTTAGAATTATAAAAAGGCATTTTGTGTAATTGTTATATTTTATCATGGGTATTTTGGTCCAAAAAGCAGCTTTCCGATGGAGCCTTAAAGTGCTTTTCCGGAAAGCTCTAAAATGGAGCTTTTCGCAAAAAGCTGTTTTTAGCTTTCTGAAAAAGCTAAAACAACTTTTCAAAATTTTTACCAAACACACTTATTTCATCTAAAAATACTTTTGGAGAGCCAAAAAGTACTTTTTTGCCTTCCAAAAGCTCCTCCAAATGGGGTCTTAATCTCTTGAAAATCATTTAGGAAGGCAAATGATGCTCTACGTCAGTCATTCTAAAGAGGTCTAGACCTAATTCCAACTATATTCAAACTTTTAATGCCAATATCCTTTGGCACATTTGGAAGGCTAGGAACTGTGAGGTTCTCTTGGGTGAGATGTCTCAAACGGATGTTGTAGCACGAACTGCAGCTAGTCTAGCTTTTGAGTGTCTTCCGTGATCAGAGACAATAACTCACCTGTCTCGGTCTCTGTGGTTCTCAAAGCCATGGGTTGCAGCCATGACCTTCACCTTTCTTATGTCACTGAGAACCCCCTTAACCTGGACTTGTAAAAGTTAACTTTGATCGCTCCATCAAGGATGATGCAATAGGTTCGGGCTTTGTAATTCATGACCATGACCGGATGGTAGTGGCAGTAGGTGCCATTCTTGTTAGCAACTCTTAAGTACAAACTACAAAACTCACTGGTGTATGGGTTGGCCTCAAGACTGCTATCCATCATTTTTATAAAAATCATATATGGCTAGAAGGAAACTACTACGGTTATTGTCTTGGCTAAATGGTTCTCTCTCTTCCACGCATCCGTTCCTCCAAGACATCAAGCAGCTGCTCAATGATCTAGCAGTGTGTCGGGGTCCACGTATTGTTAGAGAGGATAATCAGCTGGCCAACTACATGGCTAATCTGGGAGCTTTCTCGGACAATCTCCTTTTCTTTAATCTTTCATTCTGCTTTCTGTTAGTTTCTACTGGCAATATGGGTGTGATTTTCCCCTTTATATTCATAATCCACCACCTGTATTTACAAAGAAGAAGAACAAGAAGAAAGGGTTTCAAAATATCAAACTGGATTCGGTTCATTCCCATCTCAGCAAATGAGTTTCAGTTACTAGCCTATTTCAAACCTTTGAACAAGTTCAGGTTCTATGCATGTTCTTCAGTTCCAAATGTCTAAACCAACCAACTTCTGAGGATTCAGCATTAAGTTAGAAAACAAGACACAATGATTTGAAATTGTTTCAACCCCTGACAGCAAGACAAGTTTCAAGCTCCAGCACTCCAAAGATTCAAGTAAACTAATTTAATGGAAAAGAATCAAAAGATGGCCAATTTAGTCAACATGAACTAGTTAGATGTGCTTCAAGTCAATCTCTCTAGCTTGTAATATCACAAATGAACAGTCCTGAACCTGATTGCAAAATTATCTACGCCAAGAGAACTGGAGTGATGCTGAACTTTATTAACAGGTCTAAAATAGAATTAGCTAAACTTATTTGAATATCAGACTGATTCTGAACATGATGAGATGCAATCTTCAACAAAGAAGCCCATTTTAAATTTAACTTGATCCAGTCTTAAGTCTTAACTGAGCCCTTAATTGCTTGAACCTAAATCAATAAATGCAGTGACTTGGCCAAACACAATGGAAGTTAAAAAGGATTCATTGAGCCTAATACAATCAGATAGAAAAGATTAACTTAACTGAAATCAGTTGAGGCAGTAAATGATCAAAAGTTGGCTCGACTTAATTATGCTTGGATTACTTCAGCATTTTAGGTTGATTCTCAAATGGACTCACGTTTGAGACAACATTCATGAACATTCATATATAGATATCAAAGTCTCCAAGCTTGATTGAGTCTTAAATGGGTTCCAATTAATTAGCGCAAACAATCCAATCAGAAGTTTAAAAAATCTTTGGAAAAGTTCCCTAAATGGGTTTAAACCTGTTACCTTGGTCTCAAAGTGAACTTCAAGTCAATGTTTTTAAGTCTAAATATTAGAATCCATACAGGTACCTCATCCGCATAACAACACGTGATGCCGTTGGAATCAACATAAGCACCCATATCATGTGTTGATACAAGGGCACACTAAGCCTTCACAACATACTGATACCATACCAGCAATGTGGATTGGTTCTTAAACTTTAGTATAAATGGTTTAAACAGAAAAATGTATCTCGTATAAACGGTTTAAACAGATAAATGTAGACTGGTCAAAACAGGTTTATTAGATTGGGGTCATTAAGAAATTGGAACCCCTTGAAATCGAGTGGGAATAAATATATCCAATAAGGTGGGAGTTGATATAATTAACATGTCTGAGACAATCACATGGGTCAACTTAAATGGACTAACCAAGAGTGGTGGATACAATCTAAAAAAAGTTTAGATCTAAACAAAATTCAAACGTAACATGTATAAAGGTCAAGTACATTCTGAATATAAATGAGCTCAGATCATAAGTATAAAAGGGCTCAAGGTATGATGAACGTTAGTGACTCGAGCCTCTATTAAAAGCCTTCAGCCTTAAAAACTACATGGAATTCTGGAAATACCAAAATGAACAAAGACTGGGCTCACATAAACAAGAAGGTGCAAAACTAGAAGCATGTCAAGAAACTCCAACCTATTCCAAGAAGGCTTATATTTAAGTTAGCAAAGTTAGGTTTAGACTTAACAAAGTCAAACAACTCAAACCTTAAGTTTAACAAATTCAACTTGGGTCCAAAAAGCCTATTCAATTTCAAATTTCAAAGTGGCTACGGTAAGGTCCATTAAATTCAATTCGTTCAAGTCCAATCAAATCAAAGAGCTTCAAAAATGCCTAAGAAATTTGCAATGCTCAATATATGAGACCATAGTCCACACCAAATTCAGACCTTGGAACCAAAACATGGAATGCTGCTGACTTGAACGCTCAAAACCCAAGTTAAATCTATCATGGAGTTAGCCTCCAATTCTAGTAAAATCAAATTAGGGTCAGTCCCCTGATCACAACTGGTGCTGCTGCAAAGCTTCGACAGGTATACTCATGTCAAACATTTTCCTTCTTAATCCCTACTGGCATTCACCTAAATAGTCTCATTTTGCTAGCACAACTTATGATCATTTGACCTCTTGACTGCCCAACTTTCTAATTAATATGATTCAGCTAACCTTATAACTATCATGCAATAATTTATTAATCTCAATGGCTAGAATTTGAATATAAAGGCATTAATTTATCCACCTTAGATAAATGATTTTGTTGTATACTCATGTGTATCCTCGAAGTTGTATATGATGGTAACAAAAGTGAAGAAATAGAGAAAGCTTGAGGGATTGAGCACCCCCTGAATTAAATTGCACACATACTTGCACTGCTTAGATAAAATATAACATGCAGCAAAAACTAAACCGACTATAATAGCAAAATGTAACTACTCCAATGCCTGGTGAGTACCTGGTCAGCAAGGTCATAAATCAACTTTGAATCTTCCCCATATTTTCCCATGAGAGTCTCTCTTAATTCAAAGACAGGTGTGTCAAGGGCCACTGCTCCATGCATCTTAAAAACACTTGTGATAATTGAAAATGCACGTTCTCGTATGGCCATTTGCTCTTTTCCAAAATCACGAGTGCCCTTTAGACAATCACAATGAGATCTGACTTAGTATACAGCATTGAGAGGTAATATACAAGCACTGAAATATAGGAAACATTAAATTGATGGAAAATGATTCAAATTTAGTTTAATTCATGTGTACAATGAAAAACATCAGCACCTCTTTGACCATTTAGAATGATTTCAAGGGCATAGAAGATTAAGTTCACAAAATGCATTTTATCCTGGGAAAACACGTAAGTGGAAATTTATGGCGAAAATTTGTTAAAATAATTTTTCTCTATACGTATATGAAGGGTTGTCTTTCTGTCAAATTTCAATAGCAGTTTTATCAGCAACTTGATATCAATTATATTTTCTAATGTCTCAGAGAATTACATAAATCCTGGGTTGAGAAAAAGAATCACAATGAAATTTAATGCAGCTAATAATATACAACAAATAATTGAAAGATTAGGCATCAGCATCGTAAGTAGAGAAAGTGGTCTTTTCTTCATCAATTCTAGCTAAATTAGAAAATTGACAGCATTGCACGTATACAAACCATTAATTTCTGCACAAAATGTTTTAAAGATTGTAATGGGATCCAAAGATTGCAAATCTCAAATATACAACAAAAACAAAAGATGAATTCTATGCACATATTCCAACTCTTCTGCTCCTTCAGGGTAGATAGGTGGGAACAAACATACTTTGTTGCTATTAGTCAAAAATGCATGATAAGACAAAAAATCAAATAAAGGGGAATGGAAAATCAAGTAATATAACCATTTTAGCAGTTCAAAGAATACTAAGACCTTGATATGATTTGTAGTCCTCACCTTTGGAATTTTAGGAAGCCTTCTGACTTCATTGCTCTCAATTATTTCCTTCACCTTTGCAAGCAAGGTGTCGAGACCAGCATCCTTGGGATCAAAACACAAAGAAAGCTCTTGTGCCCACTCAACCAGAATCTTAACATCTTCGGTGACTATCTCATTCTTATCCATAATTCGGTCTTTAAGGAGCTGCCTTATAACAGAAGTTCCCTTCCCTGAGGTCTTCTTTTTCTTCTCCCTCTTCTTCTCACCCTTTGCAGTTTCTCCATCTGGCTTGATGCTGGTCGAACAACAATTTTGTTTTTTCTCAATTGAATCATCATCCCTTTCAATTGCAAACAACGCCAATGCCGCCTCCCAAGCAAGAACCTCCCTAAATTTAACCAAAAACTCATATACATGATGAAAAACCCCAACATAATCCAATCCAGAAGCAGCTTTCTCTGTAATGGATTGGAACTGCTCTCTCAGCCAATCAGAACTAGGGCGAACATTCTCAAAAACTTCAGCCACCTTTGACCTTAGATCATCATCACTAATTGATTCAATAGTCAATTTTGATCTACCCAAGCTACACTCGCTCATCGACTGAATAGATACTGCCAACGGCAAAACCGAAGTAATCAAAGCTTTCTCTTTTCCATAATTTCCAGCATTCATTGCCTTCTTGACCTTAACACCGGAGTTCAACTCAACCCGGATTCTTCCATGCAGTGACCTTACAGCTTCTCTGAAGCTACCATGGATGGCCGGGATCTCAGCGAAGGGTCCTGAATCATTCTGCCCTACAAGCTTCGACCCAAACAGCAACACTTTCATGTCGCCAGCTACATCCATCTCGGCTTTGATGGAGAAACCATCGCCAGATACTGGCAAATCGAACGCAGTGACATCAGCCCTAGCAGCCTCACAAGACAATGCCGCCACAGCATCAGACACCTTCACCAGAGCCGACGAGCAGCAGTCCAATATGGCACAGATTCCAATCGAAGCAGCGCAAGAGCCCTCAAAGACACCGGTTTCCTTTTCCCCGAGTCCGATATCGTCTAGATTCTTCCCGTTCAACCGGGATAGCGAATCCAGAAACCTGACCGGCGAGCCGAAATCTAAGATTTCGGGGCTGGATGCCAGGTTTAGGGTTTCTTCGATCAGGACGGGGAGGGTGGGCCGGATGGCGGCGTCGGAGAGCACTAGCTTGTTGAGGAGAATGGCGAGGGCCGCGAGCGACTCCTCCGGGGCTAGGAATCTAGGGTTTGAAGGAGGCTCGTTTCGAGGTGGCGGAGATGGCCTCTTCGATTGGGATAGCTTCTCGAGGGCGGACGAGTCGATGGTTACCTTTGAAAGGCGGTGGCAGACGGCATAGACGGCGGCGGGAGAGAGGGAGGAACCCTTGCCACCGATCGTGACGATGCCAAAGCTCTCGGAGGGGAGCGATGCCATGGGAGGAGATTGGAAGGCCCGAGAAGGGCAGCAATGGGGGAAGAAGCGTGTAAGCGATGACGATTGACGAAGCAACTGATCGGAGGGGGCCGGGTGGCCTGCAAAACCCTAAAGCTGTAAAAGTCGGTTTAAGTTCCCGGCTTCACGGTCCAAAATCAATAATGAAGCTTCTTCCATTATCTATATCGCTTAAAATATTTAAAAATTAAAAAGTCTGTATTCTTATATAAAAATGGATGATCTTCATGGATCATATTCTTTAATTATATAGAGATTGAAAGCAATCCATTTTAATTATTAGATCATGGATGATGCATTTTAATCTTTAATTATTAGATTATATTATTGTAATTATATATTGTTTATATTTGATATCACCCGAAGAATTGCAATAGAGTAGATGAATGTATTGCTTTAAAGAATAGATTAGACATATGTGTTAAATTTTTCTTGACGCTACCACATTAGCAGATTTTTCTTGACACTATATGTGGTGGTTGTTTGAAACATTACTTGATATTCACTACTAAATTTTTAAAGAGGAAAGGATCCTATGAGTAAAGAATCTAGAGCACATAAGCGGATTTGCCCTATTATAATCCACAATATTTCATATGTGTAAGGAGGCCACCTTTAGGAAAATACCTTTATAAAACAAATTTACACTTTTAGTACATTATAAGAAGATGAACCATTCTGCAGTGACTCTAGGGATGAATTTAGGTTATCAATTCATTACAAACGCATTTTACAAGTTAATGGCCATTGCCAAGCCATATCAAGCAAGGAGAGCCCAATCGCAAGCTTTTCCAAATAAAGAACAATTTTGTAGATCATAGCATAGCCAAAATTACAATCACAACTCTTTCAAATTGAGTTAAGAATAGATGAGAAGACGATGTGGTTGTTGTCATATCAATAAATTGAATTGAATAGACATTTTTTTTGTTGTATTCATGTCAAAAATGTAGTGGAAATATTATCCCAATGCATGAAGCTATTATAACTACAGTGTATAGGGGTTCAAATATACATAGCCTTACCTTGGACGCGAAGTAGCTACTTATATGTTTTGAACCCATAACACTCTAGTTATAATAGAGCAACCTTACCATTGCTCAAGGCTCAATCTTTGTCAAATAAATAGTGGAAGTAACCTGAAAATATGCCCGATATTAATTTCATATAACAAAGTAAAAAATGATCTTGGAGAAAATTGTTAGGGCAAGCATCTTGGCTAATATTTCACAATCCAATTAACTGATTTTTTAAATATATGGCTAGTTATGTATACTTCATTTTTTCTTTGTTTGCCGTTGACTAGGTCATATTTCATATATATTCTCCATTTTTCCATTTTAATTAACATGGAAGTAGTCAAAGAAGTTTTAAAGTTTTATCTATCAGGTGAAATTCTAAGTGTGGTAAAGGCATCAACATAGACTTCTTTTTGCCAAATCATTGGTGCAACATATTATAGACTTCGTTTTAATCCTAATCCTTAATTTTGTTGAATTTTAGATTCACTAGAAGTGTCTTTGTAGATATTATGATACTACATGTATTTGTATCTTTTCATTTTCCCCTTAGACAGAGAACTTAATCTATCGCTTGAGTATAAAAAGAAGGGGGATAGGGTAAAAAGGAAACTCCAATCTTTGAAAGTAGCTAATGTGCAATTTCTATATAATCTAATTATAAAAATACCCTATGTACACTCAATCTCAACAATCTAGTCGGCGCCCGAAAGCAAGTGCCACATAGATCAGATTAGATAAAGTCAAAATAGATGAAAGTCATGTTACCTTCACTGGATTTGATAGCACTGGAGCCATTGCTCAAGCAAAGGAACTAAAGGCACATCAGCGGACCAAGCACATTTTACGTCGATATCATCTGGTTCGTGAGATAATAGAACAAGGGGACATAGATCTTCAGAAGATCGAAGGAAAGAAAAATCTGGCTGACCCATTTACTAAAGTCATCGGCATAAAGGAGTTCAATAATCATAAGTCGAAGATGGGTACACGATACCGTACCGATTGGTTTTAGTCCAAGTGGGAGTTGTTGGAAAATGTGTCCTAAAAGTCAATCGTCAACCTGTTGATAATTGAGATGTATATGAATTAATAAATAATAAAAGTTATTTGGTATTTTTTCATCGCATATTTTATACATCTTCATGAACTCATGTAATATGATGAAGTCCTTAGGACTCTTTTAAATGATAAAGAAGGATTTATCTACGAGTCCTTAAACATGTTTACGACCGAACGGTATACTATTACTAGGACAATGACATTATCAAGTATAGGTCATTGTGTGCCATATATGTTGGTTGTCCTCTTAACCAAGGAGTGTAAAGACACTAGTATGTCACACAAGTGAAGTGTAGGAGTACATTTCACTGAACGTGACCTGTTCCGGAGCACTCTTCTGTCAAGAGATATTTCGAGTGGATATGGATATAAGTATCCCTCCGACCTAAGATCATCCTAGTGACTAGCAAGCAACTCACTGTACTTTGGTACCGGACTATCTAAATTTCTAATTTAATGACGAAAGTGTTTTGGATACAGTCAAGTACTTACAAAGTCGGTGGGTGAGTCAAGAAGGGATTGACCCCTCCTGGTGACAGGAGATAATATTTTTGTGTTCAATTTAGCAAAACCTTGGCTAGGATAATCTATGTGAGGAGTCATAAGATTTGTAAAGTTGAAACACATTTTGGATGAATTGATTAAATAGTTGACAGTGAACTCGGAAGTCATCCTATGCATTCGAAGTCATAAGGATGAATTATACGGTAACCATAGTCCAATGATTCTAGAATATTGCTTTGGAATTATTCGGCCTATCCGGACGTCGGGTACCATTGCTAGATGGTCACTTCGATTAGTACAGAAAGTCGTTCTTGTGCTACTGGCTTATGTTCGAACCTACGGGGTCACACGCATAGAAGTTTCTAGATTGATCAAATGACTGATTGATGATTAAGAATCATCCAGGGGTACATTGGTCAATTCGATTGACAAATTATCCTAAGCAAAGGTTGCAGTAAAATAATTATTGAATTATTAAAGGAATAATTGGCAATTAGATTGCTAATGAACTCAATTTGATTGAATGATTGGGTTTAGGTTGAGCTAAATTGAAAGATTCAATTTAGGCTACATCAGGGTGTCAACCCTAAAGAATGAATTTGTTAGATGTATGCCCTAGAAGCCAATCTGGCAGACACATTATTAATTCTGGGACATAATTTTGTATTTGACTTTATTATTATTGAATAATAAATTTGCATCTTTTTCATTCATATTGTTTATGTGTCTATGAATCATCCAAGAAATTAATAAGTGTTAGAAACCCGCCCATGCCGCAGAAAAATTTCAAAAATTTCAGATGCGGCGGAAGAGGCATTCGCGGGATCAACCGTTCATCGCATGAACGCTGTTTAAAACTGTTCGTAGATAGATAAGGATTAAAAACTTTTAAAAACATTAGAAGATCAGATCTTCACCTTGTGCGGGTAGATGATCACCGCAAACTGATGATCGTGGTTTTGGATGAAGGTTCGCTTGAAGCCGCTCAAGTGCCCGGCCTCTACGGGTATCTGAAAGAGTAGATGCCCTATAAGCCAATCATTTGATGGGTTTCTCTTTGTAATCCTCCAAGTCATGTACTTTGACACTCGATATATATCAATAAAGGCATTGTGTTTCATCATTTGCTGCTTATCTGTTTTATTATTGGATGATGAACCCCATAAATTAGGACATTGGTTTTAGGGTTATGATGACATCATACCAGTGAGACCTAAAATCCTAAAATCCTAATTTAGAATATTCCCAGTCAAATTGGTATATTGAGTCGGGGATCAATATTACCGGAAAGACTGGCACATCTTATGTATGCTCGATGTAGAGGGTGATTGATCTCACAATCACTTGTGTGAGACACTAATACAAAGATGTGGGTGCTCATTAGAGGAATGAGTTCACTGAAATGACCAGCCATGAGAACATCTTATGGATTCTTACTTAATTATCAAAAGATGGTTCTCATAGTGGGAGTTGTGCAAGTGATCCTTAGACCTGAGATCACCATGGTACCTTGTGCACTTGAAGCTATGTTTTGGTTTACCCTCATTTACGACATTGCGTTGTGTACGGGGTATTCTGGATATGGTGGATTTTGTACGAAGGTTGTGAGTAGGTCAACAAGGAATCAGTCACTTCTAGTAAGAGAAGGTAACATCCTACTTACTCTAATCTTATGATGATTCAAGAAGCCTTTGATCAAAGCAAAATGAATATTAGAAAGAGTTTCTAATGTTTCATTGTTTGAATTATCATATAAAAGATTGAGAGAGACATGAATAAGTGATTGAGTTTGATATTGATCCATACTCATGCACTTATTCAGGATGTAGTATGACTGAGGGATTGAATTGCACGGTAACTTGCCACTGAAGGGTATGTTTGGATTTGTCCAATACATTTCTCATCTTTCGGGTAGATATGATACGTTGCTAGACGTCAATCATGTCTTGTGGGTTGATCGGATCAAAGAGTTTGATTAGATCAAAGCATCAGAAAGGTTCTGATTGCTAAGTCAGGTTTAGCACTAAATTGAACCTAAATTGGATTAGAGGTATTCTAATCAGGTTAGGTCAACTTGCACCTGCACCTACTGCTGGCTAAGATAAGGAACCCAATGGGTCACACACAAGAAAATTAATCAAGGGTCTAATTGGATTAGATCATGTTTGCAAGATGAACATGCTAGCACGTGTTGCAAACCCTAGCTCCTGATTCAAATTAAATTCGAATCTGATTCTTAGGTTAGGTTGATCTAATATGATTAGATCATGACCTAATATGGGTTAGCCAAGAGTTGGAACCCATTTGGCTTTAATTAGACCTGATTTGATTAGGTTTAATGTTTTCTTTAAGTTGGTTAAACCCAATTAGATTGGGTTTGATAGGGCCTTCACTTCTGGACGATTGTATCGCACCCTGGATGAAGGATCTGGTCCACTGGTTGGCGCCTTCATCTGGACCATTGGATAGCTTTCTGGATGAAGGATCTGGTCTACTGGTTGGCGCCTTCATCTGGACCATTGGATGGATTCCTGGATGAAGGATCTGAACCATTGGTCAGCGCCTGAATCTGGACCACTGGATGGCTCTCTGGATGAAAGATCTGGACTATTGGTCAGCGCCTGAATCTGGACCACTGGATGGCTCTCTGGATGAAAGATCTGGACCGTTGCTCAGCGCCTGAATCTGGACCATCGGTGATGGCATCTTGCTTCTGGACCATTGGATGGCACCCTGGATGATGATGCCTTGATCTGGACCATTAGATGGCGCCTAGATCTGGACCATTGGCTTTGGTTCACTGCATTTGGGCCCTTGGATCATCAGGATTTAAGAGGGAGAGATGAGAAAGAAGTTGATACACCCTTCTTCTTAGCACCCCATCATGATGGGATGCCTCTCTTGGCACATGCCTCATCATGATGAGGTGTGTGGATGGAATGCATCCCTTTATGATGCATCCCTCCATCTCTTATAAATAAGGAGGTGCCTTGGGATTCTAAAGATCATCAAAAGAAAAAGTCTCTCCTTCTCTCTCCCTTATCCCTTCTTTCTTACAAGCCTCTCTCTTTTGTCCTAACCCAAGACAAGAGGGTCTTCTTTAGGACAAAAAGGCTAGTGAATGTTTTAGAGGTAGAAAGGAAGAAGGAAGTGAAGGAAAATCAGCCAATTAAATCCTTTGGAAGGATTGAACAATTAGAATCAAGTTTTGGTGGAGCTAGAGTCTTGAACCCATTCCTGTGTGGATCAACATCGGAGGGTGAACATTTGGGCACCTTAGGACATCTTCAGACATATTGGATATAGCGTGATAGGTATTCTTCTATACCAAGATTATATTTTCTACATTATTTGGTTATACTATTAAGGTGATCTTGGCTTATTAGGATTTCATATAATAGGTTTTATAAGAAAATTTTATAATCCCGTATCTTCCGCTGCGCCCTAGGGCACTGGAAAACCCAACAGTATCCACACGAAGCAGGAACCGATCAAGCTTCTTTGTCTTCCCAGGGTGCTAGCTCCCTTGCAGAGACAACTTTTAATGGCTGATCTCCTCTCTTTCTTTCAACTCTTGAATGTGCTTGAGAGGAGGAAGAAGAAGGATGAAGAATAGTAAAGGAACAAAACCCCTGCAGCCTTCTTTCTTTTCCTTGCGTTGGAAGGAGGAAGGGAGGATGAAGAGGCCACCTTTCTTTTTCTTCCTTTGCTTGCGGCTGAACCAAAGAAAGGGGAGGAGAGGGGGCCACGAATTGGAGAGGGAGAGGGCTTCAATGATGCCCTAGGTCAGCCCCCACGCCTCCTCTTAAATAGCATGTGGAGCTCCTACTTTGTAGGAGCTCCTTGATAAACTTCCAAGAGGGGCGCCGGCCCCTCTTCTTTGCCGCACCAAGCAAGGAAAAGGAGGAGGGGCATGTGCCCCTCCTTCATGGTTAACCTAATCCTCCTTTAAGGAGGATTAGGAAGGTCACTCATGGTTAGGTCGTGTACATAGCATGGCATACATGAGGCTCCCTATTGCCGATGCATAGGGAATCTTGCTCATGCGTTGAATCTCTTCAGATGTGTTGGGGCACATCTTCTTGGAGAGATGAATTCCATGCCTTAGGGGTAAGAGACCCCTTTTAGAGTTTTCCATGCTGAACCTTTTCAGCACTTCCTCTATGTACATCTTCTGTGATAGGCCAAGCATCCTTTTAGATCTATCTCTATAGACCTTTATTCCCAAAATATAGGATGCTTCCCCAAGGTCTTTCATGGAGAACTCTTTTGACAACCAGACCTTGACCGAGGTTAGCATGGGAATATCATTTTCTATCAGGAGGATGTCATCCACGTACAGTACGAGAAAAATGACAGCACTCCCACTAACCTTTTTATAAACACACGGTTCCTCTTCATTTTTGATGAAATCAAACATTTTAATTGCGTCATCGAAACGAGTGTTCCAACTCCGAGATGCTTGCTTTAGTCCATAGATGGACCTTTGCAGCTTGCAGACCGTGTGATCTCCATCACTGGAAGTGAAACCCAAAGGTTGTTCCATATAGATATCTTTATCAAGATATCCATTCAGGAAAGCAATTTTCACATCCATCTGCCAGATTTCATAATCATGAAATGCTGCAATGGTAAGCAATGTTCGGATGGATTTTAGCATGGCTACAGGTGAAAAGGTCTCCTGATAGTCAATGCCTTCGCGTTGACTATACTCTTTCGCCACTAGCCTTGCTTTATAGGTCTCTACCTTTCCATCCGAACCTATCTTCCTTTTGTAGATCCATTTGCATCCAATAGGTACAATACCTTCTGGTGGATCTACTAAGGTCCAGACTGTTAGGGTTTCCCAGTGCCCTAGAGCGCAGCGGAAGATACGGGATTATAAAATTTTCTTATAAAACCCATTATATGAAACCCTAATAAGCCAAGATCGCCTTAATAGTATAACCAAATAATGTAGAAAATATAATCTTGGTATAGAAGAATACCTATCACGCTATATCCAATATATCTGAAGATGTCCTAAGGTGCCCAAATGTTCACCCTCCGATGTTGATCCACACAGGAATGGGTTCAAGACTCTAGCTCCACCAAAACTTGATTCTAATTGTTCAATCCTTCCAAAGGATTTAATTGGCTGATTTTCCTTCACTTCCTTCTTCCTTTCTACCTCTAAAACATTCACTAGCCTTTTTGTCCTAAAGAAGACCCTCTTGTCTTGGGTTAGGATAAAAGAGAGAGGCTTGTAAGAAAGAAGGGATAAGGGAGAGAGAAGGAGAGGCTTTTTCTTGGATGATCTTTAGAACCCCAAGGCACCTCCTTATTTATAAGAGATGGAGGGATGCATCATAAAGGGATGCATCCCATCCACACACCTCATCATGATGAGGCATGTGCCAAGAGAGGCATCCCATCATGATGGGGTGCTAAGGAGAAGGGTGTATCAACTTCTTTCTCATGTCTCCCTCTTAAATTCTGATGATCCAAGGGCCCAAATGCAGTGAACCAAAGCCAATGGTCCAGATCTAGGCACCATCTAATGGTCCAGATCAAGGCATCATCATCCAGGGTGCCATCCAATGGTCCAGAAGCAAGATGCCATCACCGATGGTCCAGATTCAGGCGCTGAGCAACGGTCCAGATCTTTCATCCAGAGAGCCATCCAGTGGTCCAGATTCAGGCGCTGAGCAACGGTCCAGATCTTTCATCCAGAGAGCCATCCAGTGGTCCAGATGAAGGCGCCAACCAGTGGACCAGATCCTTCATCCAGGAAGCGATCCAATGGTCCAGAAGTGAAGGCCCTATCAAACCCAATCCAATTGGGTTTAACCAACTTAAAGAAAACATTAAACCTAATCAAATCAGGTCTAATTAAAGCCAAATGGGTTTCAACTCTTGGCTAACCCATATTAGGTCATGATCTAATCATATTAGATCAACCTAATCTAAGAATCATATTCGAATTTAATTTGAATCAGGAGCTAGGGTTTGCAACACGTGCTAGCATGTTCATCTTGCAAACATGATCTAATCCAATTAGACCCTTGATCAATTCCCTTGTGTGTGACCCATTGGCTTCCTTATCTTAGCCAGCAGTAGGTGCAGGTGCAAGTTGACCTAACCTGATTAGAATACCTCTAATCCAATTTAGGTTCAATTTAGTGCTAAACCTGACTTAGCAATTAGAACCTTTCTGATGCTTTGATCTAATCAAACTCTTTGATCCGATCAACCCACAAGACATGATTGACGTCTAGCAACGTATCATGTCTACCCGGAAGATGAGGAATGTATTGGACAAATTCAAACATACCCTTCAGTGGCAAGTTACTGTGCAATTCAATCCCTCAGTCATACTACATCCTGAATAAGTGCATGAGTATGGATCAATATCAAACTCAATCACTTATTCATGTCTCTCTCAATCTTTTATATGATAATTCAAACAATGAAACATTAGAAACTCTTTCTAATATTCATTTTGCTTTGATCAAAGGCTTCTTGAATCATCATAAGATTAGAGTAAGTAGGATGTCACCTTCTCTTACTAGAAGTGACTGATTTCTTGTTGACCTACTCACAACCTTCGTACAAAATCCACCATATCCAGAATACCCCGTACACAACGCAATGTCGTGAACGAGGGTAAACCAAAACATAGCTTCAAGTGCACAAGGTACCATGGTGATCTCAGGTCTAAGGATCACTTGCACAACTCCCACTATGAGAACCATCTTTTGATAATTAAGTAAGAATCCATAAGATGTTCCAATGGCTGGTCATTTCAGTTGTGGAGTGATTGATCATAACCCTATTTGATTTTGATGAGCTCAAAGCATTTGAGTATATCTTTTAATTACTAATGAATTCAATTGAGTGTTTCAGTGAAAATCCTGTCTAAGTGGTTCAAGACTTGGTTCATAATTTTTGGATAAGTTAAGAAGTCAGTTTGAACCAAAGTCTGAGACTCGAGTCGACTCCCGAGTTTCACGAGTCGACTCCAAGCGTATCAAGTTCACTGGCACGAGCTCGAGTCGACTCCAGGGTAGTAAGAGTCGACTCCAAGCAGACACAGGCAGAAAAGTCAGAGAGCAGTTTTCGGGTCTGAGATTCGAGTCGACTCCAGTGGAACGCGAGTCGACTCCAATGGTTGGCAAGTCGACTCCAAAGAAAGCATGAGTCGACTCTCAGCGGAACACAAAGAAAAAGTCAGAGAGCATTTTTATGGACTCTGAGATTCGAGTCGACTCCCGCAATACGCGAGTCGACTCCAAGACACCGCGACCCCAAGACAGACAGAAAACCAAGTTACTGCCTCTGAGATTCGAGTCGACTCCCAGACAGCTCGAGTCGACTCTAAGACAGCTTCACGTCAAAAGGCAGAAGATCAACTTTCGGAAACTGAGAGCCGAGTCGACTCCAAGGAAGTTCGAGTCGACTCCAAGACTGGACGAGCCAAAAGACAGAGGATCGGGAGTTCGGGCTCTGAGATTCGAGTCCACTCCCAGGACAGTCGAGTCGACTCGAGTGGACAAAATTCAAAATTGGATCCACGGACTTCAGTGGATGAGCCGACTCCAAAATTGCCAAGTCAGCTCCAAAAGTTGGCGAGTCGACTCCGGGTCAAGACGAGTCGACTCCCAGTCGTGAAGGCAACTTTAATTCAAATTTGGAACAGTTGCCGAGTCGACTCCGGAAAAGCTTGAGTCGACTCCCGCTACAGCCGAGTCGACTCCTGATCGCACGAGTCGACTCCAACCCACCAACGGACATATTGTCAGGGTGCGCAGAGTGTGCAGAACGGGCAGAAAAAGCACTCTAACGGCTAGTTTCCATGGGGGTTGGGTTAAATAGCCACAGAGGACTGTAGCAAGGGAGAGAACAACCATTCCATTCCAACTAATCAAGCATTCAAGCTCTGCAACGTGCTCTTCAACGAAAAAGAGGAAGATCTGCATTTACTGCTTCCAACTACATCTTCCCAGCAATTAAAGCCTCCTTCTCCTGCATTCAAGTCGACTACTCTTTCAAGAGGAGACCAGAAGTTTAAGAAGCCATTCCTCATCTCCAATCTAAAAGCGTTTGAGGCTTCTTAACTTCATTTATTGTTCATATTGTTTTCATCTGCTTTTTGAGAAGCTCATTTTCTGTTTTCTTTCTACAACTTGTATTTACTTGGTTTAATCGGGGATTGAATCAAGGGGATTGAGGTTGGTTGGTGAGCCGAGTTAAAACCAACGTGTGTAAGGGTTTGATTGTGATCCCGGGAAAACAATCGGGGCGGTTCTAGTCGGTGAGCCTGGGAAAACCGACCGAGTTCGTTGTGAGCTTGTAAAACAACAAGTTTGGTTGTGAGCTTGGAAAACAACCGGCTGTAATCCAAGGGGGTTATAGTGAATTCCCAAGTGAGACTTGGGGAGTGGACGTAGGAGCAAGGGTTAGCTCCGAACCACTATAAAATCTTGTGTTTGTGTTGGATTGTCTCTCTTCTTCTTCCCCTCATATCACTCACAGCACTTAGCATTAATTAAATAACTTGCAATAGTTTTTAATTAGTCAACCACATCGTTTTAATTATCTAAATTATTTTAAAACCCAATTCACCCCCCCCTCTTGGGTTGTCTATCTGGGCAACAAGTGGTATCAGAGCCTAAACTCTTCCACCCAAGAGTTAAAAGATCAAAATGACAACCCCATTTGGATCTTCCCACATTGAGGGTCAGTCCACCCAAAGACCCCCTTTCTTTAATGGATCCGACTACTCATACTGGAAGGCTAGGATGAGAATATTCATCCAAGCCCAAGACTATGAGATGTGGACCATTGTAGTAAATGGCCCATACATCCCATCCATATATGTAGAGGGTGTCAAGGTACCCAAACTAGAAAAGGATTGGGATGAACATGACATGAGGAAGGCACAACTAAACTCTAAAGCTATGAATGTGTTTTATTGTGCCTTGGATAGAAATGAATTCAATAGGGTCTCTACTTGCAACTCTGCAAAAGAGATTTGGGATAGACTTGAAGTGACCCATGAGGGCACGAATCAAGTTAAAGAATCCAAAATTAATATATTGGTTCATAAGTATGAACTATTTAAAATGGATTCTAATGAGACAATCACTAGCATGTTCACTAGGTTTACTGACATTGTCAATGGCCTAAAAAGCCTTGGCAAGAGCTATACTAACAGTGATCTTGTCAGAAAAATACTTCGCTGCCTACCAAGGTCATGGGAAGCCAAGGTGACGGCAATCCAAGAAGCTAAAGACTTGAACAAGCTTCCACTTGAAGAGCTCCTTGGATCCCTAATGACTCACGAGCTAACCATGAAGCAACACAGCGAAGAGGAGTCCTCCCACAAGAAAAAGGTAATAGCTCTTAAGTCTACTTCATCTAACAAGGACTTGTCTTGCAGTAGTAGCAGTGACGAAGAAGAGAATGAGGAAGATGATGGTGAGGCTCTTCTTGTGCGCAAGTTCAAGAAATTCATCAACCACAAGAAGTCCTATCATCAAAGGAGAGGCCCCTCAAATTCCTACCACAAGGACAAAGGTAAGAAAAGGGAAAATGAGGGGATTGGGTGTTACGAGTGCAAGAAGCCGGGTCACATAAGAGCTGAGTGCCCCTTACTGAAGAAGGGGAGTAAGTACAAGAAGAAGAAGGCTCTTGTCACAACACTATCCGACTCCGACTCATCATCCTCCTCATCAGATGATGAACAAGAAGAGAAGGCCAATTTCTGCTTCATGGCCAATGAAAACGAGGGTAACTTCCGATACGCATCCTGATTTTTCTTTTGATGAACTTTATGATGCATTTAATGAATTAATGGTAGAATATAAGGCTATAAATCTTAAGAATAAAGAACTGAAAATAGCTAATCAATCATACCTACATAAATACGATAAATTAGTTAAGGATAAGGATTTAATCACCAAAGAAAATATAGAACTTAAAACAAGCAACCAACTTTTAACTCAAAAGACTAACACCTTAACTAAAGATAATGAAAAACTAACTAAGGAATTTTCAGAACTTAAAAAATATAAACAAACCTTAGATAAGGATCTTACAAAAGAACTTAATGATCTAAAAGCAGAAAATCAAACACTAACTAAAGAACTTAACAAATACAAACCCTTAGTTGAAAAATTTACATATAGTTCTGAAAAATTAAACATGATACTAAATAGTCAACGAGCAGTATTTAATAAAGCGGGTTTAGGGTATAAACCAAGAAATAAACAAAAACTTCTTAGTAACTTCTTTGTTAAAGCTGGAGAAACTAAAACTAAGAAAATAACCTGCTTTTGTTGTGGAACTATAGGACATAAGGCAAATGCATGTGACTATAGGAAAAGTAAAACAAAAAGAAAAATTAAAAGGGTATGGGTTCCAAAAGGAACCAACTTGACTAACCATGAAGGACCCAAGAAAACTTGGGTACCTAAGATGACATGATTTGCTTGTGTAGGAGTGTCTTGCAGCCAAGGTCAACAAAAACTGCTGGTATTTGGATAGTGGCTGCTCAAGGCACATGACGGGTGATAAAGATCAATTTTTTACCCTTGAAGCCAAGAAGGGAGGTGCTGTGACTTTTGGAGACAACAACCAAGGTCACATCATTGGTATTGGTAAAGTTCAAATCACCCCTTCTACTTTTATTGATAATGTTAGATATGTTGATGGTCTTAAGCATAACCTATTAAGCATTAGTCAATTATGTGATAAAGGGTATGATGTTATGTTTAAACCATCACTGTGCATTATAACAAACCCTAATGACAATAGTTTAGTTTTTAAAGGAATTAGACGTGGAAATGTATATGTTGTAGACCTAGAAGACCTTGCAAAACATAACCAATGTCTAGTTGTAAATGAAACTAAAGATAATGATGCTAGTTGGTTATGGCACCGTAAGTTAGGTCATGCAAGCATGGACACAATAACTAAACTAGTTAAAAGAGACTCCGTGATAGGTTTGCCAAAATTAAAATTTGAAAAGAACAAAATATGTGAAGCATGTCAATTTGGCAAACAATCTAGGAACTCTTTTAAATCCATAAAATGTGTCTCTACCTCTAGGCCTCTAGAATTATTACACATGGACCTATTTGGTCCAACTAGAACAACAAGCCTAGGTGGAAATAAATATGGTCTAGTTATAGTAGATGATTACTCTAGGTACACATGGGTCATGTTCCTAGTGCATAAGGATCAAGCATTTTCTATGTTTAAGAAGTTCTATAAGGAAGTAACAAATGCTAGAGAGTCTTCAGTCATAGCCATTAGAAGTGACCATGGTACCGAATTCGAAAATCAGTCATTTAATGAATTTTGTAGTAAGAAGGGGATAACCCATAATTTCTCAGCACCTAGGACACCACAACAAAATGGAGTGGTGGAAAGGAAGAATAGAACACTAGAGGAAATGGCTAGAACTATGTTATGTGAAAGTAACCTTCCTAAGTACTTTTGGGGAGAAGCCATTAATACCTCTTGTCACATACTAAATAGAGTTCTATTGAGACCCATTATAAAGAAAACACCTTATGAACTGTGGAAAAACAGAAAACCAAAGGTTAATTATTTTCATATTTTTGGATGTAGATGTTTTGTGCATAATAATGGGAAAGATAATCTAGGGAAATTTGACCCTAAATCTGATGAAGGAATATTCTTAGGTTATTCTTGTTGGGAACCCGCCCATGCCGCTGATATTTCAAAACAAAAATCAGATGGCAGCGGAATCGGCATGCACGGGTTCGACGTTCATCGCATGAACGTTGTTTCTAGACCTTTCGTAATTAGGTAAGAATTAAAACTTTTAAAACTATTAGGAAGATCAAATCTTCACCTTGCGCGGGTAGATGATCACCGCAAATCTGAATTCGTGGTTTTGGAAGAGGGTTCGCTTGAAGCCGTTCAAACGTCCGGCCTCTACGGGTATCCACACGAAGCAGGATCCGATCCAAGCTCTCTATCTCACCGGGGTGCTAGCTCCCTTGCAGAGATAGCTTTTGATGGCCGATCTCCTCTCTTTCAATCAACCCTTGATTGTGCTTGAGAGGAGGAAGAAGAAGGATGAAGATGGGAAGAAGATCAAAAGCCCCTGCAGCCTTCTTCTTTTTCCATGCGTTGGAGCCAAGGAAGAAGACCAAGAGGAGGGAGACGCCTCCTCTTCTTTTCCCTTTGCTGATGGCGGCTGAACCAAGGAGAGATGGAGAGGGGGTGGCCATGTGATGAAGAGGAGAAAGGTCCATCTAGGGCGCCGGCCCTAGTCCTCCTTTAATAAGGATGAAGGGCTCCTACAAGTTAGGAGCCCTTGACTACTTTCCAAGAGGGGGCGCCGGCCCCCCTTCTCTCTTCATGTCGCACCAACTAAGTGAAGAGGGGCTGATGCCCCTCTTACTTGGTTAACCCAATCCTCTTCCAAAAAGGATTAGGTGCCTCTCTCATGGTTTAATCCTAATCTAATTAGGATTAGCCAAATTTGGGTTCAATCTACGCTAGTCCTAATCCAATTAGGACTTGAATGAATCATGACTTAATTGAACTCTTCAATCCTAATCCAATTAGGAGTCATGTTGATTCATTAGATTAATAATTAATTTAGACTTAAGGAATCCTAATCCAATTAGGATTTGTTTAATTTTAGTCCTAATCCAATTAGGACTTTATTTGAATTCGAAGTCCTAATCCAATTAAGATTTCTAGGAATCCTACTCCAAGTAGGAATCCAATTTTAATTCAAAGTTCCTAATCTCATTAGGATTGTAGGAATCCTATTCCAAGTAGGAATCCCAGTCCTACTCCAACTAGGATTCCCAGTCCTAATCCAATTAGGACTCTAGGAATCCTACCCAAAGTAGGATTCTTGTTTCAAGTCCAATTAATTAATTTCCTTTCCTTCTTCAACTTCTTATCAATCAAATTGATTACTTGTGATTCCTAATCACGATTTCAACCATCGGATCGGTCAATACTTCTAGTGTGTGTGACCCCATAGGTTCTACTCTGACTGGTAGTGGGATATATTGTGATCTCTATCTCAATATCATTGAAAACTCCTTTCAATGGGTTGGAACGATTCCAACTCAACTCATTAGGGTTTATCGATCATCAAGATAATCCCTATGAGTCCCACCATCCACCAGTGACACCTAGCAGCATGTAGTGGCTACCCAGTAGAATAGAAAGATGAACCTCTAGGTGCAGTTAACGTGTGATACAGTCCTACTATCGTGGATCCCTACAGGACGGAGGTCATGGACAACTCGTCAAACCCCATCGTCTGTCATATGTCAAGATTTATTCGACTTGAGTTCGCTAATGGAAAACTCTTTTTCCACTTTATATTACTGCCCTGGCCAAGGTCTTAGAACTCAGTCTAACAAATCACATAGGATCACTCCTCTTCTATCAAGGTCGATAGATTCCTTATAGGTGCATACCCTACTCCTACAGTGAACTTACTGCAGCCAATCTACACTGCATGGACCCATATGGCTAGAGACCATGTATGTGTGCAGTCAAACTACAATAACCTCACTGTGAGTAGCCGAAGCACCGCAGGTCAAAGGACCAGTCACACTACTGCAACATCAAGCAAGTCACTGACGAGTGGATAGACATCCTAGTGACTTCTTGTCTTGGTCACGCTCAGTACCCTTGTTCTCTAACAAGCACCTGCACTATCACTTCAGTGTCCCTACACTGTGGACTCAAGTCTCGTCCATCCAGAAGGAGAGTGATCTGTGCACTGATCGGATCGATCACCGTCCTCGTGATGATCCATTGATCAGGAGCATTTAGAAATTAATCACCAATGATACATGGCTCAAATTCTCAACTCTTGGGAATATGTATCATCATCTTATTAATTCCTTGGACGATTCATAGACACATAAATAATATGAATGAAAAGATGCCTTTTTTTTTTTATTCAATAATAAACAGTCAAGTACAAAATTATGTCCCTAGAATCAACAATGTGTCAGCCAAATTGGCTTCTAGGGCATACATCTAACAATCTCCCACTTGCACTAAAGCCAATTGGTCATATATCTTAGGCCCATCTTCTCAAGGTGGGCTTCAGTCTTTTGCTGACTCAGCTGCTTAGTGAACGGGTCTGCCACGTTATCCGCGGAGTCTACTCTCTGCACCTCTACATCATAGTCGCGTATGAAATGGAAGCGCCGCTCTATGTGCTTGGACTTCTGATGAGACCATGGCTCCATAGCTAGTGCTATGGTGCCAATGTTATCGCAGTAAAGTGTTATGGCATCTGATGACATTACACCTAACTCTGCAATTAACTTTTAATCAGAAGGTTTTTACTGCACCCTTAGATACGGCTTAACATTCAGCTTCTAAGATAGAATCTATAATGATCGGTTGTTTGGAACTCTTCCAATTTACTGAATCACAATTGCACATATTCTGATGTAGACTTTCTATCATCAATATGTGTGCATCCTTCTACCTTCAACTCTGATCTTCTTCCAAAGACCAAGAACATGTCCTTAGTTCTTCTCAAGTACTTAAGACTGTTCTTCACAGCTATCCAGTGCTTCTTGCCTGGATCCGACTGATATCTGCTTGTGACACTCACAGCAAGAGCTATATCAGGTCGTGTAGCATGGCATACATGAGGCTTCCTATTGCCGATGCATAGGGAATCTTGCTCATGCGTTGAATCTCTTCAGATGTGTTGGGGCACATCTTCTTGGAGAGATGAATTCCATGCCTTAGGGGTAAGAGACCCCTCTTGGAGTTTTCCATGCTGAACCTCTTCAGCACCTCCTCTATGTACATTTTCTGTGAAAGGCCAAGCATCCTTTTAGATCTATCTCTATAGACCTTTATTCCCAAAATATAGGATGCTTTCCCAAGGTCTTTCATGGAGAATTCTTTTGACAACCAGACCTTAACCGAGGTTAGCATGGGAATATCATTCCCTATTAGGAGAATGTCATCTACGTACAGTACGAGAAAAACGACAGCACTCCCACTAACCTTTTTGTAAACACACGGTTCCTCTTCGTTTTTTGATGAAATCAAACGTTTTGATTGCGTCATCGAAACGAGTGTTCCAACTCCGAGATGCTTGCTTTAGTCCATAGATGGACCTTTGCAGCTTGCAGACCTTGTGATCTCCATCACTGGAAGTAAAACCCAAAGGCTGTTCCATATAGATATCTTCATCAAGATATCCATTCAGGAAAGCAGTTTTCACATCCATCTGCCAAATTTCATAATCATGAAATGCTGCAATGGCAAGCAATGTTCGGATGGATTTTAGCATGGCTACAGGTGAAAAGGTCTCCTGATAGTCAATGCCTTCGCGCTGACTATACCCTTTCGCCACAAGCCTTGCCTTATAGGTCTCTACCTCTCCATCCGAATCTATCTTCCTTTTGTAGATCCATTTGCATCCAATAGGTACAATACCTTCTGGTGGATCTACTAAGGTCCAGACTTGATTGGAATGCATAGAGTCTAACTCTGACTTCATAGCTTCCAGCCATTTCTCGGAATCGATATCAGATATCGCCTCGTTGTAGGTTTTGGGATCCTGTATGTGATCCCTATCTCCCACTAGGAACATTTCCTCGGTATCCTCTTCTAGTATACCTAAGTATCTATCGGGAGGATGAGAGACCCTACTAGATCTACGAGGTGGTCGAGGGACATTGTGTACTGGCTCTGTATGAATGGGTTCAATAGGATCCATGACTCGTTGCTTTTCAGAGACTTTCTCTTCAAGCTCAATTTTCCTCCCACTGCCTCTATCAAGGATAAACTGATTTTTCAAGAAGATGGCATGACGGCTCACAAACACATTGTGATCCTCTGAGACGTAAAAATTGTATCCTAATGACTCTTTAGGATATCCTATGAAACGAGCACTTATGGTCCTAGCCTCTAACTTGTCCGCCTGTAGTCTCTTGACGTGGGCCGGACATCCCCAAATCTTGAGATGACCCAGACTTGGTTTCTTACCATGCCATATCTCATACGGTGTGGTAGGAACGGATTTAGAGGGAACTCTATTCAATAAATAAATCGCTGTGAGTAAGGCATCTCCCCAAAGGAACATAGGTAAATCAGTGAAGCTCATCATGGACCTGACCATATCCAATAGGGTCCGATTCCTCCTCTCTGACACCCCGTTGAGTTGAGGTGTACCCGGAGGTGTCCATTGTGAGACTATGCCGTTTTCTTTGAGATAGTCCCGGAATTCCCCACTAAGGTATTCTCCTCCTCGATCTGATCGAAGAGCCTTAAGAGGTTTTCCAGTTTGTTTTTCTACTTCATTCTTGAACTCTTTGAACTTTTCAAAAAGACTCAGACTTGTGTCTCATAAGATACACATACCCATACCGTGAATAATCATCGGTAAAGGTAATGAAGTAAGAATAACGTCCCCTGGCTAGCACATCGAATGGGCCACATACATCTGTATGTATTAGGGTAAGTATTTCAGTGGTCCTCTCCCCATGTCCTACAAAGGGCAGTCTAGCCATTTTTCCTTGAAGACAGGACTCGCAAGCTGGATATGACTCGGAAGTCAATGAGCCTAAAAGCCCATCTTTATCCATTTTGTTCATTCTGTCCTCTCCAATATGGCCAAGCCTGAGGTGCCACAAATATATTTGGTTTATCTCATCTCTGGATCTTTTGGATCCTTTGGCACTCACATCTTGCTCGGTAACATTCACAGATACATCCATATGTAAATGATAGAGACTGTCAATCATGAAACCACATGTGACTATTTTATTTCTCAAATAAATAGAACAGCAGTCTTTGTCAAATGTAAAAACATGACCTTCCTGTGCTAGACATGAAACAGAAATCAAATTTCTGCTAGCAACAGGTATATAATAGCAGTCTCTAAGTATTAAACTAAATCCAGACGGTAGTCGCAGATGGTAGGTGCCCACAGCCACAGCAGCAACTTTTGCCCCGTTGCCAACCCGAAGGGTTACCGTACCTTCCGCCAGCCTTCTACTTTCCTTTAGACCCTGCATGGTAGTGCACAAATGAGCACTAGAATCAGAATCTATAACCCAACTAGAAGTAGAAGAAACCGTTAGATTAGTTTCAATTATGAGCAAGTCTATACCTTCTGAAGGTATGTCACCTTTCTTGTTCTTTAGGCTCTCGAGGTATGAAGGACAGTTTCTCTTCCAGTGGCCTTCGACATTGCAGTGGAAACATTTTCCTTTGTCGTTAGCCTTTTTCTTTTGAACTTCCTTCTTTTGCTTCTTGTCTTTCTTCTGCTTCTTTGCAGGCTTCTTTTTCTTCCAAGTAGACTTTCTCTTGGAACCAGAAGTCAACTCAGCAGCAAGGACATTGCCCCTTGAACCTTTCAAGGCTCCCTCAGCAGTTACCAATATGTTGATTAGTTCAGTCTTAGTGTATTCAATCTTATTCATGTGGTAGTTTACTATAAACTGACCAAATGAATCAGGAAGTGACTGTAGGATCAAATCCACTTGTAATTCCTTGTGCATGTCCATACCGAGCTTCTCAAGCTCCTCTAGGTCCTTGATCATGGTCAGACCGTGATCATGGACAGACTGCCCCTCGCGCATCTTCGCTTTGAAAAGCCTCTTGGACACTTCAAAACGAGCTGTGCGACTCTGCTCACCATACAACTCTTGCAGGTGTGCCAGTATGTCCCTAGCAGTCTTTATATTTTCATGCTGGCATTGGAGTTCATTAGACATGGATGCCATCACATAGCATTTTACTCTAATGTCATCATCCAACCACTTTTTATGCATTTCACGCTGAACATCAGTAGGACGTGCTGGTAGTGTGGGAATATCTGAATCGAGTATGTAGCCTATCTTCTCACAGTCCAAAACTATTTTGAGATTTCTAAGCCAGTCTTTGTAATTGGTTCCGGTCAGTCGGTTGGTCTCAAGAATACGGGTCAAAGGGTTTGAAGCTGACATTGTATCTGCAGAGAGTAAAGATTCTAGTTAGACTTTTGTACTTGATCCTAATCTGTTCTAAGGTCTTTTAGAACAAATGTAACTCCCACTATTTTCTCGAATCCCTCACACTCTCCTGGTAGGGAAACGGAAATCCTACACGACTAGGGTTTCTAGTGGGTACTGCGGTCCCACTAATTTACATGCCACCTCACCTAACAGTTATTGGTGACACATAGATGGATGAGTGTACAACTCTTGTACAATGCTTCTCAAGCATGTTGCAGTGTAACTTGGTCTCTAAGCCATGAAGACCTCACCTAACAGTTATTGGTCCCATTTCTTAGTTAAGTCAGACCCACCGTATAACCGTAGGAATAAAGTCGTCATTGGGTCCTCACCTAACAGTTATTGGTGCCCAACCCCACCTTTACCCTACAACATCTCATGTCTATAGAGAGGTCCAGCCCCCCGATGCAACTTGACCACTGTGTCCAGCCGAGACAAATCAACATCAGAAAGGCCTTAGCAGCTCTACTACAGTGGAAGACCTATTGACTTAATATTGGTTAATCAGGTCTTAGTGTTTGCAACTTGAGCCCTTCATAAGAGGTAATCAAACAATTGGCCAGGTAAGCAGGTGGGAGGCTCCCCTTACTCAGAGAGTAAGGTCCTAATTAAGTAACCACCTTTCATGCTTTCCTAGACACCAATTAGATCAATTAATCTAATATGACTTGCTCATGTCGGTTCACTCTCGACTTGATTGAGGAGGTTTTGATTTAGGTCTCAATTGGGTTTGCTACATCACATGTAAACCTATCTACCCGACTCGCATTTACATCACATGCAAACGGCACATCACAGGCAGTTATAATTGCAGCATCAAATTAAAGCTAAACTTTAACTAGGTGATGATCATGGATTCTAATTAGGTCGTATTATAAGCACATGCACATCAATCGATCAAGTGGTCTTCAACTCTTGAATTGGTTCCAAGCCTCCTTGATTCGATCCTTGATCAACTCTTGATCCCATCGCCATCAACCGCTTAGATCACCTTTCATCTCATGCCTTTGCTTCAACTTGACCGTTGATGTACATCACATCACAGAAATACAACCAGATGTAAAATAAAAATAAAAATAAGTTACATCTCCTTTTAGGAGGCACGCAGGCCTCTCAAAACATCAAATAAGATGCATGCAAGCATCTGAAAAATTACATGACATCGCAGATCACATCGCAGGTCATTACATTTGATACCAAAAGGGTTTGAATCCTATGATCATCACCGTATGCAACAATTATAATTTTCAGATCTGAAAACTAACTGATTATATCATGACATAGGTCGCTGATCATGCTAATCATGATTCTAAACTTTGTAATCCCATTAACAATGCAATTAGAATCATCTTTTTATCACATAAAAAATCAGCATGTAAAAAATCAGCACCCCTGAAAAATCTGCATGCAGAATTTTTCAGCATGCATGATCATTCAATTTTCAGATCTATTATGCCTTTAGATATTTAATTCTTACCTTAATCTACGAAGCCTAGGCTCTGATACCACTGTTGGGAACCCGCCCATGCCGCTGATATTTCAAAACAAAAATCAGATGGCAGCGGAATCGGCATGCACGGGTTCGATGTTCATCGCATGAACGTTGTTTCTAGACCTTTCGTAATTAGGTAAGAATTAAAACTTTTAAAACTATTAGGAAGATCAAATCTTCACCTTGCGCGGGTAGATGATCACCGCAAATCTGAATTCGTGGTTTTGGAAGAGGGTTCGCTTGAAGCCGTTCAAACGTCCGGCCTCTACGGGTATCCACACGAAGCAGGATCCGATCCAAGCTCTCTATCTCACCGGGGTGCTAGCTCCCTTGCAGAGATAGCTTTTGATGGCTGATCTCCTCTCTTTCAATCAACCCTTGATTGTGCTTGAGAGGAGGAAGAAGAAGGATGAAGATGGGAAGAAGATCAAAAGCCCCTGCAGCCTTCTTCTTTTTCCATGCGTTGGAGCCAAGGAAGAAGACCAAGAGGAGGGAGACGCCTCCTCTTCTTTTCCCTTTGCTGATGGCGGCTGAACCAAGGAGAGATGGAGAGGGGGTGGCCATGTGATGAAGAGGAGAAAGGTCCATCTAGGGCGTCGGCCCTAGTCCTCCTTTAATAAGGATGAAGGGCTCCTACAAGTTAGGAGCCCTTGACTACTTTCCAAGAGGGGGCGCCGGCCCCCCTTCTCTCTTCATGTCGCACCAACTAAGTGAAGAGGGGCTGATGCCCCTCTTACTTGGTTAACCCAATCCTCTTCCAAAAAGGATTAGGTGCCTCTCTCATGGTTTAATCCTAATCTAATTAGGATTAGCCAAATTTGGGTTCAATCTACGCTAGTCCTAATCCAATTAGGACTTGAATGAATCATGACTTAATTGAACTCTTCAATCCTAATCCAATTAGGAGTCATGTTGATTCATTAGATTAATAATTAATTTAGACTTAAGGAATCCTAATCCAATTAGGATTTGTTTAATTTTAGTCCTAATCCAATTAGGACTTTATTTGAATTCGAAGTCCTAATCCAATTAAGATTTCTAGGAATCCTACTCCAAGTAGGAATCCAATTTTAATTCAAAGTTCCTAATCTCATTAGGATTGTAGGAATCCTATTCCAAGTAGGAATCCCAGTCCTACTCCAACTAGAATTCCCAGTCCTAATCCAATTAGGACTCTAGGAATCCTACCCAAAGTAGGATTCTTGTTTCAAGTCCAATTAATTAATTCCCTTTCCTTCTTCAACTTCTTATCAATCAAATTGATTACTTGTGATTCCTAATCACGATTTCAACCATCGGATCGGTCAATACTTCTAGTGTGTGTGACCCCATAGGTTCTACTCTGACTGGTAGTAAGATATATTGTGATCTCTATCTCAATATCATTGAAAACTCCTTTCAATGGGTTGGAACGATTCCAACTCAACTCATTAGGGTTTATCGATCATCAAGATAATCCCTATGAGTCCCACCATCCACCAGTGACACCTAGCAGTAGAATAGAAAGATGAACCTCTAGGTGCAGTTAACGTGTGATACAGTCCTACTATCGTGGATCCCTACAGGACGGAGGTCATGGACAACTCGTCAAACCCCATCGTCTGTCATATGTCAAGATTTATTCGACTTGAGTTCGCTAATGGAAAACTCTTTTTCCACTTTATATTACTGCCCTGGCCAAGGTCTTAGAACTCAGTCTAACAAATCACATAGGATCACTCCTCTTCTATCAAGGTCGATAGATTCCTTATAGGTGCATACCCTACTCCTACAGTGAACTTACTGCAGCCAATCTACACTGCATGGACCCATATGGCTAGAGGCCATGTATGTGTGCAGTCAAACTACAATAACCTCACTGTGAGTAGCCGAAGCACCGCAGGTTAAAGGACCAGTCACACTACTGCAACATCAAGCAAGTCACTGACGAGTGGATAGACATCCAAGTGACTTCTTGTCTTGGTCACGCTCAGTACCCTTGTTCTCTAACAAGCACCTGCACTATCACTTCAGTGTCCCTACACTGTGGACTCAAGTCTCGTCCATCCAGAAGGAGAGTGATCTGTGCACTGATCGGATCGATCACCGTCCTCGTGATGATCCATTGATCAGGAGCATTTAGAAATTAATCACCAATGATACATGGCTCAAATTCTCAACTCTTGGGAATATGTATCATCATCTTATTAATTCCTTGGACGATTCATAGACACATAAATAATATGAATGAAAAGATGCCTTTTTTTTTTTATTCAATAATAAACAGTCAAGTACAAAATTATGTCTCTAGAATCAACAATGTGTCAGCCAAATTGGCTTCTAGGGCATACATCTAACAATTCTACAACTAGTAAAGCCTATAGAGTCTTTAATAAAAGAACCTTAGTTATAGAAGAATCTATACATGTTGTTTTTGATGACTCTAGTGACATCTCGTCTAGTAAGAAGGTTAATTTTGATGATGATGTTGAAATACTTGAAGAAAAGATAGATGAGATGGGATTACAAGATGATAATCAAAAGTTGATTGAAGGAGAATCATCAAGCCAAGAGGCTATTGTGGATCATGGGCTAACTAAAGCTTGGAAGTATGCTCATGGACATCCTAAGGAACTAATTCTAGATGATCCATCTCAACCCGTTAGGACTAGAGCATCCCTTAGGAATTTGAATAACCATCTAGCTTTTGTTTCACACTTTGAGCCCAAACATATAGAAGAAGCCGAAAATGATGTAAATTGGATAAATGCAATGCAAGAAGAACTAAATCAATTTACTAGAAACAAAGTGTGGAATCTAGTAGAGAGACCTTCTGAATATCCAATTATTGGTACTAAATGGATTTATAAAAATAAACTTGATGAAAATGGAATTGTTATAAGGAATAAGGCTAGACTAGTAGCAAAGGGGTATAATCAAGAAGAAGGTATAGATTTTGATGAAACCTTTGCTCCCGTAGCTAGACTTGAGGCGATTAGACTACTATTAGCATATGCATGCTCTAAGGACTTCAAACTATTTCAAATGGATGTAAAAAGTGCATTTTTAAATGGGTATATTAATGAGGAGGTATATGTAGAATAACCTCCTGGTTTTGAAAATCATCAATACCCTAATCATGTATATAAACTGAACAAAGCACTTTATGGCTTAAAACAAGCACCTAGAGCATGGTATGAGAGGCTTAGCAAATTTCTATTAGAACATGAATTCTCTAGGGGAAATGTAGACACAACATTATTTCTGAAAAAGCAAAATAAAGATACGTTATTAGTACAGATTTATGTTGATGATATCATTTTCGGTGCTACTAACAATCGCCTCTGCGAAGAGTTTGCTGATTTGATGCAGAGTGAGTTTGAGATGAGCATGATGGGAGAGCTGAACTACTTCCTCGGGCTACAAATCAAACAGTCAGAAGGAGGCATCTTCATCAATCAAGCCAAATATATCAAGGAGATGCTCAAGAAGTTTGATATGGAGGGAAACAAATCAATCAGCACCCCCATGAGCTCATCATGCAAGTTAGACCAAGATGAATCAGGTAAATCTGTAGATCAAAAACTTTATAGAGGTATGATAGGATCTTTACTGTATCTTACTGCAAGTAGACCTGATATTATGTTTAGTGTGTGCATGTGTGCTAGATATCAGGCTAATCCTAAAGAATCACACCTAGCTGCAGTTAAGAGAATTTTTAAATACTTAATAGGAACTAAGAACATAGGGCTATGGTACTCTAAAGAATCTAGCCTAAACTTAATAGGATACACAGATTCAGACTTCGCTGGATGTAAGCTTGATAGAAAAAGTACCAGCGGGTCGTGTCAATTTCTAGGAGAAAATCTTATCTCATGGTTTAGCAAGAAACAAAACTCGGTTGCATTGTCTACTGCTGAAGCTGAATATGTTGCAGCCGGGAGTTGCTGTGCTCAAATCTTATGGATTAAACAACAATTAGAAGATTATGGCATTAAACAAGATAAAATTCCCATTAATTGTGATAATACAAGTGCCATAAATCTAACTAAAAATCCAATTCAACATTCAAGAACTAAACACATTGAGATAAGACATCACTTCATAAGAGATCATGTATTGAATGGTGATGTGACACTCCAATTTGTTTGTACTGATAATCAATTAGCAGATATTTTTACAAAACCCCTAAGTGAAGAGAGGTTTAGTGTACTTAGGAGGGGATTAGGAGTGATTGATCCATCCTAGTGGTAGTTTCCACTAGATTCATTGATTTTGATGATTACAATGTGGTTAAAATAGAGTTCCTTTTCAATGATCATCAAATCAGATCTTAATTAGGTGATTTTCCCTCATTTGGCACGATTATAGCATGATTTTTAGGTGCGTGCCAAGGTTAGAGACGACTCGAGTAAGTTTCAGAGCCGGCTCCTAAGGGGGAGTCGACTCGCGCATTGGCGGGAGTCGACTCGCAAAGATGGCAGCAGAGGGGGAGTCGACTCGCATACTGTCGGGAGTCGACTCGAGGTCCACAGGCGCATAAGGAGAGTCGACTCGCGCATATTCTGGAGTCGACTCGAGGTCGAGTCGACTCGAGGTCGAGTCGACTCGCGACTCAGTGGAGTCGACTCGCAGTCGGGATCCGACTTTTTAACCCTAGATTTGTCGTTTCGAAAACACTTTTCTTTCAAGCCGCCACTGTTCAAAAAGCCCTAGAGCCGACTCCTAGGTCGTCCCCGATCGTCTCCAAGCCATTTTCCCGTCGATTCTTCGCCGGACATTGAGTTCTCCTCCCTTCCTAGGTCATTCCCGGTCGGTTCCGAGTCTTTTCCGTCGGTCCTTCACCGTCCTCTAGGTTTTTCCTTCCATTTTAGGTCAAAATGCCGCGTAAGACCGTAGTTAGGAAGAGGTCCCGACCCGAGGCCGGCCCCGAGCGGCGCTCCAAGGCGCGGCACGATCCCGCGAGGCAACCACCTCCGGCTCGTTCCCCGCCTAGGGCGGTTCCCGCAAGGCCGTTGGCCGGGAAGGCCGTCACCACCGGGAGGTATGTCGACTTCGACTATCTCTCCCGGGAAGGGTTCACCATAGGTGATAGGCTTAGAGCCCAGGGCCTAGAGTACTTCCTCACTTTGGACCTTCCCACATATCCAGGCCTTGTTAGAGAGTTCTATGGTACCGTCCATCGGGGAGATGGGGGTATCGAGGGCACAGTAGCCGGTGTCCCTCTGTTCGTTACGGAGTATATGATTGCCCACATCCTCCACCTTCCACACGTAGGGGTGGCTCCCACACACCCCGAGGACCGGGTTGAGGCCCTTACGGCCGTTCTAGGGCATCCACCCCAGTCACCTCTAGACGAGGTTTCCGCTAGCTCACTTCCGATTGAAGTGAGAATCCTTTTGAGTATTTTGTCTAGGTCCATCTTCCCTAAGACAGGGAGATTTAATTTTGTAAATGAGAGAGATCTAGCTCTTATGTTTTATATCCTTCAGGACACCCCGATCAACTTTTCCAAACTCATCTATAGGTATATGTGTGAGCCCCTAGATAGACCTAGGCTCACCCTCCCATACGGCATGATTTTCACCCTTCTTTTTAGGGAGTACGAGGTTCCCATTCCTGAGGGGGAGCCCTTTCGCGCTTTGCGATGGACTGATCGCACGCGTGCGGGGACCCTACACAGGATGGGGTTTCGGAAGAGAGAGGGGGTATGGGTTAGGAAGTCTACCCTCACCGCTCAGACCACCAGACCTTCACCCAGTCCTGAGCCCGATTCAGACTACCCAGACCTTCCAGACCATCCAGACCTTCCATCCACTCCTCCTGCTCCTACCACCTCCGCCGGACCTTCCTCCTCAGCTCCACCATCCATGGAGGTCCGGATTGATCCTGAGCAGCTCCGGGAGCTGCGACAGGAGATTGTCAGAGATGTGAGGGATGAGCTGCTTCGGGAGCTCCGAGGCTCGGTGCCTGCTTCCACTCCTGCACCCGTATCTTCTCAGTTGGTCCCTTCCTTGACAGCCATGACTGACATGACGGCTCATGTACGGGAAGAGATCTACAATGTCCGGAGTTTGGTCCAGGCCCAGTTCCACAGCATGAGTGAGGTCACGAGCACCACTCGACAGATGCGAGAGGACATTGGTCGTGACATGCACACCACCACCGAGGGGGCCGAGCGCTTGTCGAATGTACTCATCGACAAGCTAGATGCACTTCAGACGTCGGTGACTGGGCTTCAGACGTCGGTGACTGAGCTCTCCACTACACATAGCAGAGCCACTACGTCTATTATCACGCAGCTTGGCCATGTTACAGATGCAGTCACCCTTCTCATGGAGCAGAGCCGATTGAGAGGAGGAGCCACATCCACGAGAGGAGGACCCACATCCTCGAGAGGAGGTGCCTCATCCTCGAGGAGGCCATAGATGTTTTTGTGTTTTGTCTTGTTTTACTTTACTTATTGTATGCTCAAATGTACTTACATACAAATTAATACAATGAGTAGCCGCATTTTTCTTCAATTATGTGCCATTTGATGATTGCTTTGTTGTGCCATTGATTATGTGTGATTACCTCCTTTTTGGTATGATGACAAAAAGGGGAAGAAATATGTATAAAATATGTAAAAGGGGAGAAATATGGATGAAATATGTAAAAGAAATCAATGGAAATCAATAAAAAGATAAACTCTTAAAAACACACACAAATTTGTTCTAAGTGGATTCGGTACCTCGAGGCTCATTATCTCTCTTTTGGGGCTCCTAATGGAGTAATCTCCAGAATCTATTCAAGGGATATTCGGAGATTAGCTGAATCCTACTCAAGAACAAATTGACAGATTTTTTCTCTAAAAACAAAAAATTCAGTTCAAAAACTTCAAAGCATTAAAAGGAAATTCAGAGAATCAAAACATAGTAGAATGCATATGTTGAGGGGGAGAATCTGAATTTTAATCAAGCTAAATCATTAATGACATATAAGCCAAACAATTGACTGCATAATATGAAGGCTTATATAATTCCAAATGAAAGGGGGAGCTTTAACTCCGAAATTTATTGTTTCACTCCTTTCAAGCTTGGATAAATTGAATTACCAGACATTTGAATTCATTTATGGATTTTATTTCATTGTTCATTGTGCAATTCACTTTACATATACTCAATGTTTTGTCATCATCAAAAAGGGGGAGATTGTGGAGTGATTGATCATAACCCTATTTGATTTTGATGAGCTCAAAGCATTTGAGTATATCTTTTAATTACTAATGAATTCAATTGAGTATTTCAGTAAAAATCCTGTCTAAGTGGTTCAAGACTTGGTTCATAATTTTTGGATAAGTTAAGAAGTCAGTTTGAACCAAAGTCTGAGACTCGAGTCGACTCCCGAGTTTCACGAGTCGACTCCAAGCGTATCAAGTTCACTGGCACGAGCTCGAGTCGACTCCAGGGTAGTAAGAGTCGACTCCAAGCAGACACAGGCAGAAAAGTCAGAGAGCAGTTTTCGGGTCTGAGATTCGAGTCGACTCCAGTGGAACGCGAGTCGACTCCAATGGTTGGCAAGTCGACTCCAAAGAAAGCATGAGTCGACTCTCAGCGGAACACAAAGAAAAAGTCAGAGAGCATTTTTATGGACTCTGAGATTCGAGTCGACTCCCGCAATACGCGAGTCGACTCCAAGACACCGCGACCCCAAGACAGACAGAAAATCAAGTTACTGCCTCTGAGATTCGAGTCGACTCCCAGACAGCTCGAGTCGACTCCAAGACAGCTTCACGTCAAAAGGCAGAAGACCAACTTTCGGAAACTGAGAGCCGAGTCGACTCCAAGGAAGTTCGAGTCGACTCCAAGACTGGACGAGCCAAAAGACAGAGGATCGGGAGTTCGGGCTCTGAGATTCGAGTCGACTCCCAGGACAGTCGAGTCGACTCGAGTGGACAAAATTCAAAATTGGATCCACGGACTTCAGTGGATGAGCCGACTCCAAAATTGCCAAGTCAGCTCCAAAAGTTGGCGAGTCGACTCCGGGTCAAGACGAGTCGACTCCCAGTCGTGAAGGCAACTTTAATTCAAATTTGGAACAGTTGTCGAGTCGACTCCGGAAAAGCTTGAGTCGACTCCCGCTACAGCCGAGTCGACTCCTGATCGCACGAGTCGACTCCAACCCACCAACGGACATATTGTCAGGGTGCGCAGAGTGTGCAGAACGGGCAGAAAAAGCACTCTAACGGCTAGTTTCCGTGGGGGTTGGGTTAAATAGCCACAGAGGACTGTAGCAAGAGAGAGAACAACCATTCCATTCCAACTAATCAAGCATTCAAGCTCTGCAACGTGCTCTTCAACGAAAAAGAGGAAGATCTGCATTTACTGCTTCCAACTACATCTTCCCAGCAATTAAAGCCTCCTTCTCCTGCATTCAAGTCGACTACTCTTTCAAGAGGAGACCAGAAGTTTAAGAAGCCATTCCTCATCTCCAATCTAAAAGCATTTGAGGCTTTTTAACTTCATTTATTGTTCATATTGTTTTCATCTGCTTTTTGAGAAGCTCATTTTCTGTTTTCTTTCTACAACTTGTATTTACTTGGTTTAATCGGGGATTGAATCAAGGGGATTGAGGTTGGTTGGTGAGCCGAGTTAAAACCAACGTGTGTAAGGGTTTGATTGTGATCCCGGGAAAACAATCGGGGCGGTTCTAGTCGGTGAGCCTGGGAAAACCGACCGAGTTCGTTGTGAGCTCGTAAAACAACAAGTTTGGTTGTGAGCTTGGAAAACAACCGGCTGTAATCCAAGGGGGTTATAGTGAATTCCCAAGTGAGACTTGGGGAGTGGATGTAGGAGCAAGGGTTAGCTCCAAACCACTATAAAACCTTGTGTTTGTGTTGGATTGTCTCTCTTCTTCTTCCCCTCACATCACTCACAGCACTTAGCATTAATTAAATAACTTGCAATAGTTTTTAATTAGTCAACCACATCATTTTAATTATCTAAATTATTTTAAAACCCAATTCACCCCCCCTCTTGGGTTGTCTATCTGGGCAACATCAGTGAACTCATTCCTCTAATGAGCACCCACATCTTTGTATTAGTGTCTCACACAAGTGATTGTGAGATCAATCACCCTCTACATTGAGCATACATAAGATGTGCCAGTCTTTCCGGTAATATTGATCCCCGACTCAATATACCAATTTGACTGGGAATATTCTAAATTAGGATTTTAGGATTTTAGGTCTCACTGGTATGATCTCATCATAACCCTAAAACCAATGTCCTAATTTATGGGGTTCATCATCCAATAATAAAATAGATAAGCAGCAAATGATGAAACACAATGCCTTTATTGATATATATATCGAGTGTCAAAGTACATGATTTGGAGGATTACAAAGAGAAACCCATCAAATGATTGGCTTATAGGGCATCTACTCTTTCAATCTCCCACTTGCACTAAAGCCAATCGCCCTTATATTTTAACCCCATACAATCGAGGTGACGATTGAATTGCTGCTGTGGTAGAGCTTTAGTAAATGGGTCTGCTATATTGTTCTTTGTGTCTACTCGTTCAATCTTGACGTCTTGTCTTTCGATTATCTCTCGAACAAGGTGGAAGCGTCTCAAAATGTGCTTGGATCTATGATGAGACCTTGGTTCCTTAGCCTGTGCAACTGCTCCAGTGTTATCGCAATAAACTGGGACTGGTCCGGCAATCTCAGGAACTACACCCAGCTCTGTGATGAACTTCTTCATCCAGACTGCTTCCTTAGCAGCTTCACTAACAGCTATGTATTTTGCCTCAGTAGTTGAGTCAGCTACAGTTTGCTGTTTGGAACTTTTCCAACTCACAGCTCCACCATTCAAAGTGAAGATATATCCAGAGATTGACTTGCTATCATCTGGATCAGATTGAAAGCTAGAATCTGAATAGCCTTCTAGTTTCAATTCTGATCCTCCATAAATCAGAAAAACATCTCTAGTCCTTCTCAAGTATTTGAGAATGCTTTTCACAATTTTCCAATGATCCTCTCCGGGATCTGCCTGAAATCTACTTACCATACCCAAGGCATAAGCTACATCAGGCCTGGTACATAACATAGCATACATGATCGACCCTACTGCCGAAGCATAGGGAATAGAACTCATTCTATTCCTCTCTTCAGATGTCTTAGGAGACATCTTCCTAGAGAGTTGTATGCCATGTCCTATGGGTAAGAAACCTTTCTTACTCCATCCATGTTGAACCTCTTCAGCACATTATCAATGTACCTAGACTGGGACAAACCTAGCATCCTTTTAGATCTATCTCTATAGATCCTTATACCAAGTATATAGGATGCTTCACCCAAGTCTTTCATGAAAAATTTCTTTGATAGCCAAGTCTTGACCGATTGCATCATTGGAACATCATTTCCAATGACCAATATATCGTCCACATATAATATCAAGAAGACAATAGCACTCACACTAGTCTTCTTGTACACACAAGGTTCATCTATATTTTTAATGAAGCCAAACTCTTTGACTATCATGTCAAAATGGATGTTCCAACTTCTAGATGCCTGCTTTAATCCATAAATGGATTTCTTAAGCCTACATACTTGATTTGCTCTCCCTCTTGAGCCAAATCCCTCTGGCTGTGTCATATAGACCTCTTCCTCAAGGTGACCATTAAGGAAGGCGGTTTTGACATCCATCTGCCAGATCTCATAATCATAGTATGCAGCTATAGCAAGCATAATCCGAATAGATTTGAGCATAGCTACTGGCGAAAAAGTTTCATCATAATCAATGCCTTGTTTTTGCCTGAAACCTTTTGCCACTAGCCTGGCCTTGTAGGTTTCTACTTGGCCATCAGCTCCTATCTTCTTCTTGTATACCCATTTGCACCCTATTGGAATCACTCCCTCAGGTGCATCAACCAAAGTCCACACTTGGTTTGTATACATAGAATCTATCTCGAATTTCATGGCGTCCAACCATTTGTCAGAGTCCCTACTCTTGACAGCTTCCGAATAGGTCAGAGGGTCATCGTTATCAACGATGTGGGCTTCATCATTCTCAATGATAAATCCATACCTCTCAGGTGCATTTCGCACTCTTTCTGACCTTCGAAAAGGAGTAGTGTGTAGTGGCTGTACCTCTTCCATGGGTACATCTGGTTGAGGATTATTATGTGTCTCACCTTGTAGATCTTGAACTTCATCAAGTTCAATTCTTCTATTCTTGCCCTTTTCTAAGAAAAACTCTTTTTCCAAGAAAGTGGCATGCCTAGCAACAAATACCTTTTGTTCGGTAGGATCATAGAAGATATATCCTAAACTGTCTTTAGGAAAACCTACAAATGTACACTTGTCTGATCTAGCACTTAGCTTATGTCCAAAAATTTCTTTTGACATAAGCATGACAACCCCATATCTTAAGATATTTAAGATTAGGTTTCTTTCCTTTCCATATCTCATATGGAGTGCTAGATACAGACTTAGATGGTACTCTATTTAATACTAATGCAGCAGTTTCTAGGGCATGTCCCCAGAAGAAAATTGGAAGATTTGTGAAGCACATCATGGACCGTACCATATCTAATAAGGTACGATTTCTACTTTCAGCTACACCATTTAATTGTGGCGTATATGGAGGTGTCCATTCAGAGAGTATACCCTTTAATTTAAGATAATCTAAAAATTCACTAGAAAGGTATTCTCCTCCTCGATCAGATTGAAGGATTTTAATACACTTCCCAGTTTGTTTTTCGACCATACTTTGATACTCTTTAAATTTATCAAAGGCTTCGGATTTATGTTTCATTAGATATACAAAACCGAACCTTGATAAGTCATCAGTAAATGTGATGAAGTAAGAGTATCCACCTCTAGCTGGAGTTGATATAGGACCGCACACATCAGTGTGTACGAGTTCTAACAACTCACTTGCCCTTTCTCCATGTCCCGAGAATGGAGACTTGGTCATTTTACCCATAAGACAAGATTCACAAGTTCCTAATGATTCAAAATCATAAGGGTCAAAGAATTTATCTTTATACAACTTGTGTAACCTTGTCTCACTAATATGACCTAATCGGTAATGCCAGAGGAGGGTATTATTAATATTCTCTCTTTTTCTTTTATTATCTTTGCCAATATGAAACATAACATTATTAAGACATAATACTAAAAGACCATTTTCCATAGTGCCATGACAATAATACTCATTAGATAAAGAAATAGAGCAACCATTGCTCTTTCCATTTATTTCGAATCCTTTCTTAAGCAACAAAGGAATTGAAATTACATTTCTAATGATTTTTGGCATAAAATAACAGTCTTCTAGCTTCAAAAACTTTCCGGAGGGTAGCTCCAGTATGTAGGTGCCAACAGCTTCAGCCTGGATGGATTCTCCTCCAGCGCCATATAGCTCGAAGTCACCTTTCTTCAGTCTTCTAATTTTCTGCAGTCCATGCAAAGATTTGCATATGTGAGAACCACAACCGGTATCCAATACCCATGAATTAGAATCAGAAGAACTTAATGTCATATTGGCATGTAATAAAAACATACCTTTTGATGCAACACTTACATCAGGCTTCACACTTGCAAGAAAGCACTTGCAGTTCCTTTTCCAATGCCCTGTCTTGCCACAGTGGAAACAGGTACCGGGTCCAGAGATTTTCTTTCCCTTCTTCTTTTTGATGTGACTCTTAGGGTTTAGTTTTTTCTTTGAACCCTTATTGCCCGACTTCTTCTTTGAGCTCTCACCAACAAGAAGGATCGGACCCTTGTCCTTCTTGATGTGAGACTCTGCTGTTTTCAACATATTTAGAAGCTCAGGCAGGGAGGAATTCAGTTTGTTCATGTGATAATTCACGACAAACTGCGAGAATGAGTCGGGTAGTGATTGCAGGATCAAATCCTGACTGAGCTCACTGTCCATAGCAAAACCAAGTTGACTTAATCGAGTGATTAAGTCTATAACCTTTAAACAGTGGTCTTGCACAGACGATCCCTCGATCATTCTAGCACGGAACAACTGTTTAGATATCTCATATCTAGCAGTTCTGCTCTGCTCACCATATAACTCCTTTAAGTTAAGGAGTATGGAGTGAGTATCCATGCTATCATGCTGCCTCTGCAATTCATTATTCATAGAAGCAAGCATGATACATTTGACAGTTAAACTGTCATTTTTCCACATACGATATGTGGCCAATTCCTCCTCAGTTGCATCTTCCCCTGCTGACCCTAGGTCAGGGGTTTCAAGAATGTAGGAAAGTTTTTCTTGTGTGAGAACAATCTTTAAATTCCTCAACCAATCCACATAGTTGGGACCAGTCAATTTGTTTGTATCTAAGATACCTCTAAGTGAGAGTGAAGATGCCATTTTTGCAGAATTAATCTATAATTACAAAGAACACTAATATAAGCAGACCAATCATGATGACATGTATTCAATCAGACAAGGACTTTTATCTAATTGTTACTCCCACTATTTTTATCGAATATCATAACCCTCAAGTATGATGAACGAGAAAATACTAATTTTCTTAGTGGGGTTGAGATCCAAATTCCTTATAAAAGACCTTGTGGGAATCACAACAAGCCCTTATAAGTTCAAAGGTAGGAAACTCTTTCCAATTGCATCCCATGCAATTCCCAACTTTATTCTGTCCTCTAGCACACATATAGTCTTGTGGAAATCACAACAAACTATTGTGTCTAGTTAAGTCAAACCCTTCATTTTTATACAGTCATATTTGAATAATGCTGCCCTTGTGGGAATCACAACAAGGCAACATATTAAAATATGCCATATGCATCATATGCACCAAGATATTACAATATCAATCCCTAATACTAGCCTTGTGGGAATCACAACAAGCTAGCGTAGATATTGACATAATAATATCTAAGCATGAAGGAAGGACCTTTATAGTGTTATATCAGCAATTAGCTTTTCCATGGAGGTCAATCAAATAGTTGGCCAGGTAAGCAGATGGGAGGCTCTCCTTACTTAGTAAGGTCCTAATTAAATAACCACCTGTAGCCTCTTTCCTAGACACCAACTTAGTCAATTGATTCAGAATGGCTCAGCTTAAAGCAATTAACACTACGACTTAATTATGAATTTAGTGAGGGCTTTCAAATAGTAGTATCTTACTAACATTAAGCTCAACCATAAAGGACAATCAAATAATTGGCCAGAAAAGCAGGTGGGAGGCACCCCTCACTCAGAGAGTGAGGTCCTAATTAAGTAACCACCTGTGGCTTCCTTCCTAGACACCAACTGAGTCGATTGTTCCAGAATGGGTCAGCCCAAAGTTTTCATACTACTATATTGGTCTCATTGCACATTCTATAATTTAGTACTAGCAATTATACTGTGCTACAATATGAATATAACACTATCTCATAGCATAAACTAATCATGCATATAAACAACCTAGCTATCTCATAGCATCAAGATAATAGCATGTATTATCATTTGGTTAAACTGATTAAGGGTGGCTCTGATACCACTGTTGGGTTTCCCAGTGCCCTAGAGCGCAGCGGAAGATACGGGATTATAAAATTTTCTTATAAAACCCATTATATGAAACCCTAATAAGCCAAGATCGCCTTAATAGTATAACCAAATAATGTAGAAAATATAATCTTGGTATAGAAGAATACCTATCACGCTATATCCAATATATCTGAAGATGTCCTAAGGTGCCCAAATGTTCACCCTCCGATGTTGATCCACACAGGAATGGGTTCAAGACTCTAGCTCCACCAAAACTTGATTCTAATTGTTCAATCCTTCCAAAGGATTTAATTGGCTGATTTTCCTTCACTTCCTTCTTCCTTTCTACCTCTAAAACATTCACTAGCCTTTTTGTCCTAAAGAAGACCCTCTTGTCTTGGGTTAGGACAAAAGAGAGAGGCTTGTAAGAAAGAAGGGATAAGGGAGAGAGAAGGAGAGGCTTTTTCTTGGATGATCTTTAGAACCCCAAGGCACCTCCTTATTTATAAGAGATGGAGGGATGCATCATAAAGGGATGCATCCCATCCACACACCTCATCATGATGAGGCATGTGCCAAGAGAGGCATCCCATCATTATGGGGTGCTAAGGAGAAGGGTGTATCAACTTCTTTCTCATGTCTCCCTCTTAAATCCTGATGATCCAAGGGCCCAAATGCAGTGAACCAAAGCCAATGGTCCAGATCTAGGCACCATCTAATGGTCCAGATCAAGGCATCATCATCCAGGGTGCCATCCAATGGTCCAGAAGCAAGATGCCATCACCGATGGTCCAGATTCAGGCGCTGAGCAACGGTCCAGATCTTTCATCCAGAGAGCCATCCAGTGGTCCAGATTCAGGCGCCAACCAGTGGACCAGATCCTTCATCCAGGAAGCGATCCAATGGTCCAGAAGTGAAGGCCCTATCAAACCCAATCCAATTGGGTTTAACCAACTTAAAGAAAACATTAAACCTAATCAAATTAGGTCTAATTAAAGCCAAATGGGTTTCAACTCTTGGCTAACCCATATTAGGTCATGATCTAATCATATTAGATCAACCTAATCTAAGAATCATATTCGAATTTAATTTGAATCAGGAGCTAGGGTTTGCAACACGTGCTAGCATGTTCATCTTGCAAACATGATCTAATCCAATTAGACCCTTGATCAATTCCCTTGTGTGTGACCCATTGGGTTCCTTATCTTAGCCAGCAGTAGGTGCAGGTGCAAGTTGACCTAACCTGATTAGAATACCTCTAATCCAATTTAGGTTCAATTTAGTGCTAAACCTGACTTAGCAATCAGAACCTTTCTGATGCTTTGATCTAATCAAACTCTTTGATCCGATCAACCCACAAGACATGATTGACGTCTAGCAACGTATCATGTCTACCCGGAAGATGAGGAATGTATTGGACAAATCCAAACATACCCTTCAGTGGCAAGTTACTGTGCAATTCAATCCCTCAGTCGTACTACATCCTGAATAAGTGCATGAGTATGGATCAATATCAAACTCAATCACTTATTCATGTCTCTCTCAATCTTTTATATGATAATTCAAACAATGAAACATTAGAAACTCTTTCTAATATTCATTTTGCTTTGATCAAAGGCTTCTTGAATCATCATAAGATTAGAGTAAGTAGGATGTTACCTTCTCTTACTAGAAGTGACTGATTCCTTGTTGACCTACTCACAACCTTCGTACAAAATCCACCATATCCAGAATACCCCGTACACAACGCAATGTCGTGAATGAGGGTAAACCAAAACATAGCTTCAAGTGCACAAGGTACCATGGTGATCTCAGGTCTAAGGATCACTTGCACAACTCCCACTATGAGAACCATCTTTTGATAATTAAGTAAGAATCCATAAGATGTTCTCATGGCTGGTCATTTCAGTGAACTCATTCCTCTAATGAGCACCCACATCTTTGTATTAGTGTCTCACACAAGTGATTGTGAGATCTATCACCCTCTACATTGAGCATACATAAGATGTGCCAGTCTTTCCGGTAATATTGATCCCCGACTCAATATACCAATTTGACTGGGAATATTCTAAATTAGGATTTTAGGATTTTAGGTCTCACTGGTATGATCTCATCATAATCCTAAAACCAATGTCCTAATTTATGGGGTTCATCATCCAATAATAAAATAGATAAGCAGCAAATGATGAAACACAATGCCTTTATTGATATATATCGAGTGTCAAAGTACATGATTTGGAGGATTACAAAGAGAAACCCATCAAATGATTGGCTTATAGGGCATCTACTCTTTCACAGACTTGGTTGGAATGCATGGAGTCTAACTCTGATTTCATAGCCTCCAACCATTTCTCGGAATCGATATCAGATATCGCCTCATTGTAGGTTTTGGGATCCTGTATGTGATCCCTATCTCCCACTAGGAATATTTCCTCGGTATCTTCTTCTAGTATACCTAAGTATCTATCGGGAGGATGGAAGACCCTACTAGATCTGTGAGGTGGTTGAGGGATATCGTGTACTGGCTCTGTATGAATGAGTTCGATAGGATCCATGACTCGTTGCTTTTCAGAGACTTTCTCTTCAAGCTCAATTTTCCTCCCACTGCCTCTATCAAGGATAAACTGGTTTTCCAAGAAGATGGCATGACGGCTCACAAACACATTGTGATCCTCTGAGACGTAAAAATTGTATCCTAATGACTCTTTAGGATATCCTATAAAACGAGCACTTATGGTCCTAGCCTCTAGTTTGTCCGCCTGTAGTCTTTTGACGTGGGCCGGACATCCCCAAATCTTGAGATGACCAAGACTTGGTTTCTTATCATGCCATATCTCATACGGTGTGGTAGGAACGGATTTAGAGGGAACTCTATTCAGTAGATATACTGCGGTAAGTAAGGCATCTCCCCAAAGAAACATTGGTAGATCAGTGAAGCTCATCATGGACCGGACCATATCCAATAGAGTCTGATTTCTCCTCTCTGACACCCCGTTGAGTTGAGGTGTACCCGGAGGAGTCCATTGTGAGACTATGCCATTGTCCTTGAGATAGTTCCGGAAATCCCCACTAAGGTATTCTCCTCCTCGATCTGATCGAAGAGCCTTAAGAGGTTTTCCAGTTTGTTTTTCTACTTCATTCTTGAACTCTTTGAACTTTTCAAAAGATTCAGACTTGTGTCTCATAAGATACACATACCCATACCGTGAATAATCATTGGTAAAGGTAATGAAGTACGAATAACGTCCCCTGGCTAGCATATCGAATGGGCCACATACATCTGTATGTACTAGGGTAAGTATTTCAGTGGTCCTCTCCCCATGTCCTACAAAGGGTAATCTAGCCATTTTTTCTTGAAGACAGGACTCGCAAACTGGATATGACTCGGAAGTCAATGAGCCGAGAAGCCTATCTTTATCCATTTTGTTCATTCTGTCCTCTCCAATATGGCCAAGCCTGAGGTGCCACAAATATTTTTGGTTTATCTCATCCCTGGATCTCTTGGATCCTTTGGCACTCACTTCTTGCTCAGACACATTTACAGATACATCCATATACAAATGATAGAGACTGTTAATCATAAAACCACATACGACTATTTTATTTCTGAAATAAATAGAACAGCAGTCTTTGTCAAATGTAAAAACATGACCTTCCTGTGCTAGACATGAAATAGAAATCAAATTTCTGCTAGCAGCAGGTACATAATAGCAGTCTCTAAGTAATAAACTAAAACCAGATGGTAGTCGCAGATTGTAGGTGCCCACAGCCACAGCAGCAACTTTTGCCCCGTTGCCAACCCGAAGGGTTACCGCACCTTCTGCCAGCCTTCTACTTTCCTTTAGACCCTGCATGGTAGTGCACAAATGAGCACTAGAACCAGAATCTATAACCCAACTAGAAGTAGAAGAAACCGTTAGATTAGTTTCAATTATGAGCAAATCTATACCTTCTGAAGGTGTGTCACCTTTCTTGTTCTTCAGGCTTCGAGGTATGAAGGACAGTTCTTCTTCCAGTGGCCGTCGACATTGCAGTGAAAATATTTTCCTTTGTCATTAGCCTTTTTCTTTTGAACTTCCTTCTTTGGCTTCTTGTCTTTCTTCTGCTTCTTAGCAGGCTTCTTTTTCTTCCAAGTAGACTTTCTCTTGGAACCAGAAGTCAACTCAGCAGCAAGGACATTGCCCCTTGAACCTTTCAAGGCTCCCTCAGCAGTTACCAACATATTGATTAGTTCAGTCTTAGTGCATTCAATCTTATTCATGTGGTAGTTTACTATAAACTGACCAAATGAATCAGGAAGGGATTGAAGGATCAGATCTACTTGCAATTCCTTGTGCATGTTCATACCGAGCTTCTTAAGCTCCTCTAGGTCCTTAATCATAGTCAGACCGTGATCATGGATGGATTGCCCCTCGCGCATCTTTGCTTTGAAGAGCCTCTTGGACACTTCAAAACGAGCTGTGCGACTCTGCTCACCATACAACTCTTCCAGGTGTGCCAGTATGTCCCTAGCAGTCTTCATATTTTCATGCTGGCATTGGAGTTCATTGGACATGGATGCCATGGTATAGCACTGATAAGTGCTAAATAATGTACAAATTTATCTATTTTACATAGCACTTATTATTATTGTTATGCACATATTTTAAATATTAACAGAAGAAAATGTGTTTCCCCTCTCATTTCATTTTAATAAATTATTAGAGGTAATTCAAGTTTGGTTTAATTTTCTATATTGATTTAGTCTAATGTGTGTGCAGGTCGAGTCACCCCATTCACAAACTAGTCCCAATATGTTTCATGTGTGGACTACTTTCTCCCACATGTGCATGAAGCTACCCATCCCTTTGTCCATGTCATCTTTTCCGTGTGCACCAAGCTTCCCAACTTAACAAAACAGAGGCCTCTCCCATTTTCTCCATGTATCCAAACTTTCTTTATTCAGAACAGAGCCCTCCCAACCTACACGAGTGGACCCCAACTACCTTTCTAAAAAAAAGATAATATATATATAATAATTCTCATATCACCCCTCACGCATTCATCTCCCACATCATTATTTATTCTCTTCTCCTCCCCTGTTTCGGAACAAGCCGCATGACCCATGGAGCTCCATAGCCCATGCCATCTCCTTCCCCCATTTCCGCGATTCAAAGCTCAATATCCAGCAAATCCCCCAAGCTCAAATCCACACGTTTTTCCTTTGCTTCAAAGCAAAGTTCATCTCCTTCCCAGCCATATCCAATCCTTGATCGTCCATGATTCTCTCCTTCCGAATTTCTCCCACGCATCCCGGCATTGACTCAAACCAATCTAGCATCCCACGATCTTCTTCCACGCCCGAGTGCAACCCGGCTAAGCTCTAATCCCAGAATCCCAACCATTCCGCTCCTCTCCACGGATTCACCGCGCCCAGAAAGCCCTCCGCATCCTCCCAGCGTATCCCCTGTTTTCGGATTCTTCCCCTCCGCAATGATCTTCAACCACCAACGGATCAGTTTCAAAATTCGAACTATTGCAAAGATCATTCAGCCCTTATTTCTTGCTCCAGATTTGATTTCCTCCCATGATGCAATTCCTCCACACCGCAGATCAAGCAATCAGCCCTCATGCCGTTCGGATTGGCTTCATCTCCATGGATTGCATCTCAACCGAATTCCCAGCTTCCCAGCGTCAGGATCAGAGCCAACAACGAAATCACCGCATCCAAGGATCAAGGGGCAGAATCATTCACCTCCCAACCACATCCCGCTTCCTTCTGCATCCGAATCCTCCCACTCGCACGTGAAGCAAAAACAGGGGAGGGGCGGGTGAAGCTATAAGAGGAGGAAAAAAGGAAGAACAGGGGCACTCGGTTTTGGTGGGGGGGGGGAGAGCTCGGTTGAGGAAAAACAGGGGAGACCCTGTTTCGGTGAAGAGAAGAAGAGAGCCGAACCAGAGAAAAGAAATTAAAAAAAAAGAGAGAGGGGGGGGGGGGGGGAAAGAGAATATTTTGTAATATTTTGGGAATAATGGGAGGTGAAGGCTTTCATTTGAAGATGGGAGGTCGTCAGGAAGCCATGCTCGGCTAAACGTCTAGTCTAGGGCTGGATGAAGCCCTAGCAATGTTACAGGGCATTGTAGTTCTTATTTTCTTTATTATTTTGGAGCTTGTTTAAATTCTTATTATCAATGAAAAATCCTTTTATTATGTTTAAACTTTGAGCATACTATTTATTATTCATGTTTGCTAAAGTAGTCTAAGATGATCCATACCTAGAAAGATGAGGTGTACTGCACTCTAGGTTAGCATAATTAGGTAGACACTTCATGCTACACCGAAGATGGATCTTCCTAACACTATTTATGCTTTTATTTTAAAAGGCTTGTAGCCAATATTGCATGCCCCTCCAAAAGATAAAAAAATAAAGAACACAAACCCTGATGCAATGCTATGTGGTGGACTCCAAACCCTAGATCCATTTATTCTGATAAATTCTAATTCGCACTCATAGTTTAATTTAGTTAAATTAAGTTAGCAAATTCTTCTTCGTGATTTATTTTTAAAAGAAAAATAACTTGTCTCCAATCCCTGTGGACCGACACCCGTAATCACTATCCTATAGGATACGTGCTATTGCGTGGTTTATTTTCGAAATTGAAAGAACCGATCAATTTTTGGCGCCGTTGCCGGAGATTGCTAGCATAGTTATTTTTCCTATCATTAAAAAAAAATTAAAAAAAAATTAATTAAAAAAAAACTTTCAAAATATATATATATATCTAAAATAAAATAAAAATTATTTTCGATTGTTGTTACTTTTCTTATCTCTTTTTTCTTTCTTACTAATTTTTAATTTTTCTTTTTGTATTATTTGATCAAGAATCGAGAAAAAAAAATCTAGGATGATCAAAAGGAGAACTGCTGGAAAGAGAATGCTATAGAAGTTTGCCAAAAATATATATATATATATTCGCTGGAAAATTTTCTTTGGTAACCTCTAAACCTTTCTTATTTAAATTAATTATTAGCTTGAAATTTTGTGGTGATTGTTTGATTTTAATTTCAGCAAAAGTGTGAATGCATGCTTGATACACATACACAAATTAATCCGCACATAGTAAGGGCAATCACCCCAACAAGATAAGAGCCGGATTTCATCACCGGACTCTTGCCCAACTTAGGTGAACTCAATCTCACATAGTGTCACTTTAATTAAAATCAATTAGACATTGGCCCCTAGGGACATTCGAGCTCAATAGGACGAAGATCACCGAAAGTTGCACCAATTTCGCTCTGTGGCTTAGTTGATGTCTAGGCAAGCTTTGTCCCTATAAGGGAGACAGTTCATCTGTTCGAGGCAAGTGGGTTTTAAGTGGGACCTTTGCGAACGCATCGTGACCCCTCCACTTACCTGGGAGCTTACCTGGTCAACTCGGTTCATTAGACCGGATTGGAGGCTTAGGTGCCCTCTTCAAACCAGTTAGGAGCTGTCTAGTGATTTTAGGATTGATATGCTTTTCTCTTTTATTGCATGCTTGATTGATCAAGTACTAGTGTATGCAAGGTAGTCGTTCTAGAGTACGAAACCTATTACCTTTTGACCCTGAAATAGAACGAACCCTTAGGAACATTCGAGCTAAGATCAAAACATTAGGATCATCCCCACCTCTTAAGATGGCTGAAGAACAACCCAAACTCCTGAGGGAGTACTTTACTCCCACTATTTATACTTCCCCATCTTGCATTCGATTACCTGAGGTAGCAGCTGTACAATATGAAATAAAGTCTAGTGTGATCCAAATGCTCCCATCTTTTTATGGGCTCACCAACGAAGACCCATACAAACATTTAGATGAATTTCTTGAGATTTGCACCACTGTCAAGATTCAGAACTTCACTGATGATGCCCTGAAACTTAGGTTATTCCCCTTCTCCCTTAAAGATAGAGCCAAACAATGGCTGAATTCTTTAGAAGCTAACTCGATTCGTTCTTGGGATCAAATGCAACAAAAATTCCTTAAAAAATACTTTCCCATAGGAAGAACGAACCAGTTTAGACGTGTCATTACAAGCTTCTCCCAAACTGAGGGAGAAGAATTTTATGAAACTTGGGAGAGATTTAGGGACCTAATCCGTAAATGCCCTCATCATCAAATACCTAAGTGGCAACTAGTGCAATGTTTTTATGACGGATTGACAGAACGAAACCGTCAGATGATCGATGCTGCATGCGGGGGTACTTTTATGCTTCAAAATGAGCATGAAGCATGGCAATTATTTGAAAATCTTAATGAAAACTCCCTCCACCATGCTTCATGTTCTCGTCAAGCACCCCCGAGTTTTCAAAGAAAAGGGACCATTTGTGAAATAAGTCATTCTATGGACCTGTCTAGCAAGGTAGATGCATTGTCCCATAAGATTGACCAACTGATGATAGGTGGGCATTACATGAACTCTTCCCAAGTACAAGTGTGTACTATTTGTTCTAGCCCATCCCACCCTATTCATGAGTGCCCCTCAGCACCCCAATTCCCCAAACTGGTGCAATAACACATCAATGCTGCTCAAACACAGCCCAGACTGGGTAATGACCAATTTTCCAATACATATAACCCGGGATAGCGAAATCATCCAAACTTTTCTTGGAAGCAGCAAGCTTCGAACACAGCCCAACCCTATTTCCAAAATTTTCAAAATCCTCAGAATTTTCAAACCCAACAAAATATTCATCCCTACCGTCCCTCGACTCAATTTCAACACACTTCTCCTCCACCCCAAAGAAACACAGCCTTTGAGGAGAAAGTGTTGAACGCCCTTCAAGGTTTGGAAACCATTACACAATTGGTGCACTCTCACACGCAATCAATCGCCAAGCTAGAATCCCAGATGGGGCAACTAGTTAATGCACTGAACAAGCGAGAGGAAGGAAAGCTTCCAAGCCAACCACTAAGTAATCCTAGGGGACAATACATGGCTCAAGAAAATCAATTAAATGCAATTCATCATGAACAAGCCAATGCTTTGACTACCCTAAGGAGTGGACGTATAATAGATAATAAGGTTGGGGAGGGTAACAATAAGGAAGGTGAAGAAGAGGAGAGGAATGTATCACATGAAAACCCAAAACCTTCTTCAGCTAGTCCACCATCTGCCACAACCCACATTCCAAAGGCTCCATTCCCTGAAGCACTTAATGCACCCTCTCCCTTTGGCAAGAAGGAAACTTCACTAGAGGAGATGATGGAGGTTTTCAAACAAGTGAAGATCAACCTTCCACTTCTTGATGCTATTAGACAAGTTTCCTTCTATGCCAAATTTCTTAAAGACCTGTGCGCCCAAAAGCGAAAATTTAGGACACATGTGCCTAGAAAGGTCTTCCTAACTGAGCAAGTGAGTTCTATTCTCCAATACAACACCCCTCCAAAATTCAAAGATCCTGGTGCTCCCACCATCTCCTGTGTCTTAGAAAATAATTTTATTGATCGAGCACTCTTAGATCTAGGGGCAAGTGTCAACCTTTTACCTTACTCAGTTTATGAGAAACTTGGGTTAGGAGAATTAAAACCAACCTCGGTATCCCTTCAATTGGCTGATCGATCTGTAAAAACACCACGTGGGATAATTGAAGATGTTCTTGTCAAGGTAGACAAATTCTATTTTCCAGTAGATTTCATTGTCCTTGATATGGAACATGAACCTAATCCTAAGAAACAAATCTCCGTGATCCTTGGGCGGCCCTTTTTAGCAACAGCCAATGCATGCATCAATTGTAGAACAGGGGTAATGAACATATCATTTGGGAACATGAAGGTAAAATTAATTGTGTTCAATGCGGACGACCAACCCACGGGAAAAGTTGAGTGTTTTATGATAGACAAAATAGATGAACTCATAAAAGGAGATGCAAAAACTACCTCACTGTGTCTGGCTGAAGACAATAAACTTAGCGCTTGTTGGGAGGCAACCCAATTCTCTTAGATTTCTTTAACATTGAGGACAATGTTAGGTTTAGGTTTGGGGGTATTTTTAAGTATTTTTTTCATTTTTTGTTTTGTTTGCATCTCTTGCATTCGTTTTCACTTCATAATGTCAGGTTTATCAAAAGAAATAAAAAAATAAAAAAATAAAAATATCTTTTAAAAAAAAATGTGTTCATTTTTATTTTTTATAAAATAATAATAATAATAAAAAAAATTTAAAAAAAAATTTTGTTTTTAAAAAAACCTCATGCGAGAATGCTAAACACACAAGGTATATAAAATCTAAAAAGCCCAATGACTAGTCGGAAGTAATACAAATTTAAGTTCTTTTCATTAAGTCTCTCTTAGGGAGTTGTAAGCTAATTAATACTTCGCAATTTCACTACACACTGGCCGACACTTCTAAGGTCTAGGCTCGACATTATATTGATAGTATAGTAGCAACCTTAGACCCTGATGAATCATACTTATCTAATCCAAAAAAAAAAAATCATCAATAATAATGGATTTAGTCAGGAACATCGAAAAGGGCTACCTATTGTCAAAGGTCAAGTGGGCTTGTGATGAGAACTCCGAGCATAAGTCCGTAGGGGAGTCTTGATGCCCGACACCTTATGCCAACTGGTGTGAGAGTTGTCGACTGATTGCTCGTTACACGGAGAAATCACCACAAGAGTAAAAGTGCACAATATATATATAAAAAGGAACAAAAAAAAAAAAAACTCTGAATTGACCTTGAAAAAGACAATAGTGTGAAAGCCGTCGTTGTAAAAATTCGAGTAAATTGGAATATTACAGATAAAGCCCGTGAGGTACTAAAGTAAATATCCACAACTCTCGAAATCTTACAGATAAAATGATTTTGAATCACTGAACAGGTCCTTTCGACCAATCCTTGGAAACTACTAGTCTTTGCAATATTTTGTTGATCCGAACCCTTAGCTTGTGTACGGTCCAGATTTCACCGAGCACTCCAGTATAAATAAGTCTTACAACTCCCTAACGGAAACTTAATGACTTCAACTTGAATTGCATCTTGACCTAGGATTTGGGCTGATTTAGTAAATAAAACCGTGTGTGCTTTGAAATTTTCATCATTTATGTATCTTAAATTAGATTTTAATAAAAAAAAGAAGAGAGTTTTTGAAATTCTTAGCTAGTATGCATTTGTAATTTGATTTTCACTTCATAGATCAATCGATCTAAAAAAATAAATAAATAAATAAATAATAAATAATAATAATAACAATAATAATAAATGATTTATTTTAAGATTGAAGTTTGTGGGTATCTTCACTGGAAATCCTCACGAGACTATAACTCGTCCACTAGGGTAACCTAGGGGTTCAAAGCCTTATTGCATATGGTAAATGCAATCGCGATGCCTGCGAAAGTGAGTTAGAGTTTTTTCTTCTTTTCTAATTTTATTTTGCTCGAGGACTAGCAAAATGTAGGTTTGGGGGTGTGATAAGTGCTAAATAATGTACAAATTTATCTATTTTACATAGCACTTATTATTATTGTTATGCACATATTTTAAATATTAACAGAAGAAAATGTGTTTCCCCTCTCATTTCATTTTAATAAATTATTAGAGGTAATTCAAGTTTGGTTTAATTTTCTATATTGATTTAGTCTAATGTGTGTGCAGGTCGAGTCACCCCATTCACAAACTAGTCCCAATCTGTTTCATGTGTTGTTGCCTAGATAGACAACCCAAGAGGGGGGGGGGGTGAATTGGGTTTTTAAATTAATTTGACTAATTAAAACTTTGTGGATGATTAATTAAAAACTATAGCAATTTATTTAATTAAAGCTAGTGCTGTGAGTAATGTGCGGGGAAGAAGATGAGAGACAATGCACTACAAACACAAAGTTTTATAGTAGTTCGGAGCTAACCCTTGCTCCTACGTCCACTCCCCAAGTCTCACTTGGGAATTTCACTATAACCCCCTTGGATTACAGTCGGTTGTTTTGCAAGCTCACAACCAAACTTGTTGTTTTACGAGCTCACAACGAACTCGGTCGGTTTTCCCAGGCTCACCGACTAGAACCAACCCCGATTGTTTTCCCGGGCTCACAATCAAACCCTTACACACGTTGGTTTTAACTTGGCTCACCAACCAACCTTAATCCCCTTGATTCAATCCCCCGATTGAATCAAGTAAATACAAGAGATAGAAGAAAACAGAAAATAGCTTCTCAAAAAGCAGATATAGAACGATATAAACAAAGAGGAGTTTAGAAGCCCTCAAACGCTTTTAAGCTGAAGTAGAGGAATGGCTTCTGGAACTCCGGTCTCCTCTTGAAAGAGTGGTCGACTTGAATGCAGGAGGAGGAAGCTTTGATTGTTGGGAAGAAGTTGTTGGAGCAGTAAATGCAGATCTTCCCTTTTTCGTTTAAGAGCACTTGGAGAGCTTGAAAACTTGAATGCTTGGAGTGGAATATGTGTTCTCTGCCTTGCTACAGTCTTCTGTGGCTATTTAAGCCAACCCCCACGGAAACTAGCCGTTACACTGCTTTTTCTGCCCGTTCTGCACACTCTGCGCAGCCTGACAATATGACCGTTGGTGGGTTGGAGTCGACTCGCGCGATCAGGAGTCGACTCGGCTGTAGCGGGAGTCGACTCAAGCTTTTTCGGAGTCGACTCGGTGTTGCCCAGAGATGGTCACCCAAGAGGGGGGTGAATTGGGTGTTTTAAAACTTTTTGGCTAATTTAAAAGTAAAACACACAAATATATGAACTAAAGCAAAGATAAAGGGATAAGAAGAGACAACCACAAACACACGGTTTTATAGTGGTTCGGAGCCTTCACCGCTCCTACATCCACTCCCCAAAGCGCCTTTGGGAATTTCCACTATAATCCAAGATTACAGTACGGTAGTTTTGCGAGTTCACTACCCAACTCGTTGTTTTACACCGGGCTCACAACAAACCCTAAAACCCCAATTTCTCTTAGGCTTGGGACGCCTTTCCCTTGTTCCAAATCCCTTGACTTGAACAAGCACTACAATCAAAGAGTTTACAAAAGAGAATAAAAGCTCTAAAAAGCAAATATATCAATTATGAACAATTTAACCCGGAAGAATCTTTTTGCCGTTGGAAGCGTGGGAGATGTTGATTCTTCCGATGTGGAGCGCGTAGGATCGAGTGTGAGCTTTGAATCCCGAGCGCACGAGAGTGGTTGAGCTTGAAATCGCTTGGGAAACTTAAAAGCAATTGATTTCCTTTCTTGAATGCACTCACTCCCTTGAGCTTTCCTTTCTAACTTCTCTCTTGAATGATCTTGCTTTTTGGTTGGTGAAGAGTTGTTGAGAACCACTTAAGAGGTCCCTTTTATAGCCCAAAAAGCAAATATAGCCGTTAGAAACAAAAAGAGAAGGATTTGAAATTCAAAACCAAACCTGAAAAGCTGTCAGTCGCGTCCCAGACGCTCCGGGGACGTCTCCGCTATAACGAGAGACGTCTCGCCTACAGGATTTTACTTTTTACTTTATCTGGGGTCGACTCGGCACTTTACGGGGACGTCTCGGCGTGTTAGCGCTTTTTGAGTGGGGACGACTCCGCTGCTTTGGGGACGACTCCGTTTCTTTATCTCCGAAAATCATGTCCTCTGGAATTCCCTGAGAGAGTCGACTCCGCTCTTTCAGGGGACGTCTCCGCTTGTCTGCACTTTATGCGTGGGGACGACTCCGCTTTCTCAGGGTCGACTCCGCTTTCTTATCACCGAAAAAACCATTCTCTGGAAAACCCTGAGAGAGCCGTCTCCGCCATCTTGGGGACGACTAGGGAAGTCACCTTTTTACTTGCGGGGACGACTCCGCGTACAGCGGGGACGTCTCGCGCATATCCCTTGAAAAACGCCTTTCTGCCGCCACTGAGAGAGTCGACTCCGCTACTGAGAGAGTCGACTCCGCTAACGCGGGGACGACTCGGCAGGTGCCGGGGACGCCTCGGCTTGTGCTAGTTCTTCCTGTTTGTGCCAGAGACGTCTCTGAAACTATCAGGAGACGTCTCGGCTATCCCTGAACTTTTTCTTTAGCTCAAAATAATCTTCAATAAATTCATAAAAATTATGGGAACTTGCCTAGACATTTCTTAGCAATATTCTTAATAAAACACATGAATTCCTCAATTAAATAGATGAGATATAATGGAATTTTACTCTAGTGTTTTGCATTCAACAAAATCCATTAGGGGGTCAACAATCTCCCCCTTTTTGATGATGACAAAACACTGAGTATATGCAAAATTTGAAAATTAACATACACACAGTATTTGCTCAGTTTTACAATGTGCATTAATTCAGAATATTCAATTTTCAGTTCTTTCCTTATGCATAAGATTGATCTTAATAGCTCTTAAGTAAATTTAGCATATCAACTTAAATTGAATCAAGTTAAAATGAAATATTGATGCTAAATATAATTGAGAGCAAAATTTAGCAATTATCTTAAAGCCAATAAGTATGAATTTTAAATTTTGCATTTCATATTCAATAGTCATATTCAAAATTCTATTTCCCCTTTCAATATCCATATTCAAAATTCTACTCCCCCTTTCAATATCCATATTCAATATTCTACTCCCCCTTTTTGTCATCAACAATGAAGGGGACAAATTATCCTTAGGTGCTTAAAACTCAATTCATAGTAGAATTCATTCATTTTACTCCCCCTTTGATATTCAGGTTGTGCTCCCCCTGTTTCATATGCTTTGATAAGTTGTGCCAAATTTAAATACTTAATGTATGTTTTGAGATTCTTATGACATATCAAGAGGCACATTCATATTCACAGAAATACATCCACAAAATTGACAATGTACACATATTTTTCAAAAGAGATTGTATTCATGTATCATTGTGAACCTTTGAAGTCAGTACATAGTCAAAGAGAAGAAATCATTACAAGTATTGATTTCTAATACAAAAGTGTTTCAAAATAGCCTAGGATTTACAAAAAGAAGATCCTACAAGATATCCATCATCGGCGACGTTGCTCATGGGGCTTACTAGTTGTACTTTGTGCATAAGCCTTACAAGCTGCATCTATGAATGCATTGATGGAATCCATGAGGGTCTTGAAGTGATCTCCCTGTGACTTGTGGAATCCTGCCACAAGTGCCTCAAACTCTATAGTTGCCATTTCAATTCTTCCTCTGAGTTGGGCAACTAAGGTGCTCACATTGCCATCTGGCTTTGTTAGCTCTTGAAGACTTTTGGAAATGCTCTTCAAGCTGTCCTTGAGCTCTAATGATCTGATGGTTTGGGTGGCACCCACACCAATTATTTCTTGTGTTGTAGCTTCAATTTGACTTCTAATATCCTTCATCTCTTGTAGAAGCCCTTCATGTGAAGCTCTGATGGGGGCCAGCTCTGTGGAGATCATGGATCTCATCTCCTCCCTCATCTGCTGGCAAATGGCAGATGCTAAGGTGCGCATCTGATCCTCTGATAGGAAGGAGGGCCCACTGACTGGAGGAGGTGGTGGCATGGATGTGGAAGGTCCAGCTGAGCTGGATGGAATATCAGGGATGTCCATGTGGCTAGGTGGAGGAGAGTGATGGTCAGACTCATGATGTGGGATTTCAGGCTCTATGGTTTGTGCTTTTCTTTTTGGAACCTTGACCCACGACCCATCTACCTTTTGAAACTCCATTCTTCTCATTGTGCCCTCATTATAGTAGTCGGTGTTTCTCAAGGCCTTTGCAGGTTCATTTGATGGAATGGAAACTTTGAAGTGTTTAAACACTAAGGTAAAGATCATGCCATAGGGTATACTAAACCTAGAGTACCTATGACATAGGGCAATGTAGTTTAGCATGAGTCTAGGGAGGTTTAGGGGGATCCCTTGTAGGATATGGTGCATTATATCTAAATCTCGCTCCGAAACAAAATCGAAGCGACCGGTTTTAGGGAATAGGACCCGATTGACAATGCTTAAAAGAAGTCTCATTTCTGCATTTAGGTCCTGGGAGTAGACAACATCAAGAGGGCCGCAGTCCTCTCTTCCTAGAATCAAGTTTAGGGCTATTTTCCTTTGGGGATGTGAGGTTGGAGCCTCGCCGTCCCTAGGGATTTGCAAAACAGTGGATAAGATGTCCTCATTAATTTCTACTAATGTCCCTCGGACATGTGCGGTGAACCCTAAGTCCCCTAAAGCCATATCACTAAACATTTCTCTAACAAGGCCGGGGTAGGTCGAGGTATTGAGGGTGCAAAGATGCTCCCACCCTTGGGCTCGGAGTCTCTCTCCAATAGAGAACCCCTCATGATCTAAAAATGCAAAATCTATGTACCTACCGGTTGTGACTGTGCGATTTGCACAGGAAATCGTTGTGGTTGGCGGAGCAACCGGAGGAGAAGGCGCGGAGGGTTCTTCCCGCCGTTCCTCACCGTCGCCTGCTACTCTAGGTCGCCTCCCACGGGTCGTCCTAGCTTTCTTTGGTGCCATGGATGCTAGGGTTTGTGATTTAGGGCAAATGGAAGCTAGGTTTTGAGGTTGAGAGCAAATGGAGGCTAGGGCTTTCCGTTTTGGTCGGAAATGAGGGAGAAAGCTCGAGTCGGCTCGAGCGATTTCGACCTATTTAAAAAGTCCTCATTCGGTCTCCGAGACGTCTCGGCGACTAAGGCGAGACGTCTCCCCCTGGAGGGACGTCTCGGCGACTTGCCAGAGACGTCTCCGGCACAAAAAAAATTTCAGACTGCATTTCCAAAATTTTTGTTTAATCACCCTGATCAATCATGATTTCTTTTGATAAACATAGAGTGAATTTGTTTGTGATCCTCCCCCTTAATATTACATCTTATAATGATTTGATAATGATTTTTAACTTATTAATGTTGAAATGAGGAATGTTTGACCAAATTTCGAATACCCATGATATAGGCTATGAAAATATCTCTATGAAGAGTCCAAGGGAGGGTAACCATCCTCCGGAAAGTCAAGCAGTTCGTCATTTAGCTTAGATGAATTTATGTTTTCACTTATGTTTGCCTTGAGGTGGATTACTAGTTCGAGTAGCAAAGCAATGCAATACAAGTTCAATTCATTTGCTAGGATCATACAAGCTCAAAGCATTCCTTAAGAAATTGAATCTATCTTTACAAAGGGGCTTTGTAAAGATATCAGCTAATTGATTTTCAGTACATACATATTCAATCACCACATCATTTTTCAGCACATGATCCCTAATAAAATGATGCCTAATCTCTATATGCTTTGACTTAGAGTGTTGGACAGGATTTTTTGTTAAGTTGATTGCACTTGTATTATCACACTTAATTGGTATATTGTCCATTTTAATACCGAAGTCTTCAAGTTGTTGCTTAATCCAAAGAACTTGGGCACAACAGCTTCCGGCTGCAATGTACTCAGCTTCAGCTGTGGACAAGGCAACTGAATTTTGTTTCTTGCTAAACCAAGAAACCAAGTTGGCACCCAAGAATTGACATGTGCCACTTGTGCTTTTTCTGTCGAGTTTGCACCCGGCAAAATCAGCATCGGAATATGCAATTAAGTTTATATCAGATTGTTTAGAGTACCATAAGCCTACATTGGATGTCCCTACTAGATATCTAAAAATTCTTTTAACAGCTTGCAAGTGTGATTCCTTAGGACATGCTTGGTATCTAGCACACATATAAACACTGAATAATATATCTGGTCTACTAGCAGTAAGGTAAAGTAAAGAGCCTATCATACCTCTGTACAATTTGCAGTCTATACTTTTACCTTTTTCATCTTTGTCAAGCTTGCAACTTGAGCCCATGGGTGTGCTGATTTCTTTTGCATCCTTCATCTTGAATTTCTCCAACATTTCTTTGATATACTTGGACTGACTGATGAAGATGCCTTCCTCTGATTGTTTTATTTGCAGCCCAAGAAAGAAGTTGAGCTCACCCATCATGCTCATTTCAAATTCTCCCTGCATAAGCTTGGCAAATTCTTGACAAAGACTATCATTAGTAGCACCAAAAATTATATCATCCACATAAATTTGTACAAGCAATAAGTCATTTCCTTTTCTTTTAATAAAGAGGGTTTTGTCCACATTTCCTCTCTTAAATTTGTTCTTAATTAGAAAATTACTTAATCTTTCATACCATGCCCTAGGAGCTTGCTTAAGTCCATACAATGCTTTATGCAATTTATACACAGAATCTGGATGTAAGTGATTTTCGAAACCTGGAGGTTGTCCTACATAAACTTCCTCCATTATATAGCCATTTAAGAATGCACTTTTTACATCCATTTGATAGAGTTTAAAATCCATGAAGCATGCATATGCTAAAAGCAGTCTAATAGCCTCTAACCTAGCAACAGGAGCAAAAGTTTCATCAAAATCTATTCCTTCCTCCTGATTATATCCTTTGGCCACTAACCTAGCTTTGTTTCTTATTACTATTCCATCTTCATCTAGTTTATTTCTATACACCCACTTGGTGCCTATAATTGAAACATTAGGGGGTCTTTTCATTAGAGTCCAAACTTCATTTATTTCAAATTGGTTTAATTCCTCTTGCATAGCATTCATCCAATTATCATCTTTTTCAGCTTCTTCTAGTGATTTAGGCTCTATTTGTGAAACGAAAGCAAGATAATTACTAGTGTTTCTTAAAGAGGATCTAGTTCTTATACCTTGTGAAGGATCACCGAGGATTAGATCCTTTGGATGACCATGTGCATACCTCCATTCTTTAGGAAGATCTTGATTTCTTGATGGAAGTTGATCTTCTTCATCTTGCTGATTTATATCCTCTTTGATCTCATCCTCATGTTGTTTGTCTTGTATGGAGAATTCCTTGATCCCGTCTTCAAGTATACCTGCATCACCATCTTCTTCTTTTCTAGAAGAATCTCCATTAGTTCATCAAAAACAACATGAATGGATTCTTCAACAACGAGAGTTCTCTTGTTGAAGACCCTGTATGCTCTACTAGATGAGGAATAACCTAAGAAGATCCCCTCATCTGATTTAGCACTAAATTTACTGAGATTGTCCTTTCCATTGTTCAAAATAAAGCATCGACAACCGAAAACATGAAAATAACTTATATTTGGTTTCTTACCTTTCATCAATTCATACGGTGTTTTCTTTAAGATGGATCGAACTAAAGCACGATTTAAAATATAACATGAGGTATTTATTGCTTCAGCCCAAAAATACTTTGGTAGATCCGATTCGCACAACATGGTACGAGCCATATCTGCTAGTGTGCGATTCTTCCTTTCTACCACCCCGTTTTGTTGAGGTGTCCTAGGTGCCGAGAAGTTGTGATTGATACCATTTTCTTCACAGAATTTTTCAAAATACTGATTTTCAAACTCGGTACCATGATCACTCCTAATTGCTTTTAGTTTAAGATTGAGTTCATTCGAAACTCTATTATGAAACTTAATAAAAGCGGGAAAGGACTCATCTTTATGTGCAAGAAATGAAACCCATGTAAAACGTGAAAAATCATCAACAATTACAAGACCGAATTTCTTACCCCCTAGACTAGCAGTTCTAGTGGGTCCAAACAAATCCATGTGAATTAGTTCTAAGGGTTTTAATGTTGAAACTATGTTCTTAGACTTAAAGGAGCTTCTTGTTTGTTTCCCTAATTGACATGCAACACAAATTTTATTCTTTTCAAAGTCTATTTTTGGTAGCCCTTTGACTAGATCCTTTGTAATTAATTTAGAGATTAAATCCATGCTAGCGTGCCCTAACCTACGATGCCATAACCAACTAGTCTCATTGACTTTGGGATTCATGGCTACAAGACATTGGCCATCCTTCATGGTGAGATCATCAAGATCTACCATGTAAACATTTCCATGCCTATGTCCTGTGAGTATGATCTCATTATCAATTGGACTACTAATTATGCATAGTGACGATTCAAATGACACTTTAAAGCCCTTGTCACAAAATTGACTTATACTTAATAAATTATGTTTTAGTCCATTTACTAACAATACATTATCAATAAATGAGGAGGGTGATTTGGAGATTTTACCAACACCAATGATTCGGCCTTTAGCATTGTCTCCAAATGTGACTGCTCCTCCTTCTTTTGATTCCAAGGTGACGAAGAGACTCTTGTCACCGGTCATATGCCTTGAGCAACCGCTATCAAGATACCACATTCTCTTTTTATTTTCGGCTGCAAGGCATACCTGCAAAATGATCATGTGAAGCTCTTAGGTACCCAAGTTTTCTTGGGTCCTTCGTGGTTAGTGTGGTTGGTTCCCTTAGGCACCCATACTTTAGTTATGTTTTTGGCTTTCACAAATGTACTCTTGTTGGTTTGGATTTTTCTTTCAATACAAGAGTAGGCTTTATGTCCATTCTTTCCACAATGAAAGCATGTAGGTTTTTCAGTTTTTACATCTTTTGCTTTTACAAAGAAATTCTTTAGATACTTTTGTTGTTTATTAGTTTTATATCCTAATCCGGCTTTATTGAAAACAGCTCTTTGATTTGAAAGAATGAGATTTAATTTTTCAGAGCTTTGTGTGAATTTTTCAACAATTGGTTTGTACTTATGTACCTCATTCTTAAGATTCAAATTTTCTTTAACTAGTTCTTCCTTATCTTTTCTAAGAGATTCAATGTTTTGTGCAAGTGAGGTATTATTATCGAGTAGGGATTTTACTTTTAGATTTAATTCCTTAATTAGTGTTTTTGCCTTTTCATTTTCAATGCTAAGTTTTGAATTTTTGATTTCTAGGTTAGTAGTGTTAATATTTTTAACGCTCTCCTTTTCAATTAATAGGTTTTCGATATTTTCCTTCAGTTTTTGATTGGAGGCTTTTAATTCTTTATTCTTTGCTCCTAACATACTACAATCACCCATAAGTTCTTGAAAAGCTTCATACAATTCTTCTAAAGTAAAATTTATGGTTGGGTTTTGACATACCTCGTCATCTTCGAACGCCATGAAGCATAGATTGGCGGTCTCTTCCTTCTCTTCCTCGGAGGATGATGTGTCACTATCATCCCATGTTGCCTTCAATGCCTTCTTCTTCTTCTTTCCAAAATACTTCTTTTGTTGAGGGCATTCGGAACGAATATGTCCCGGTCTCTTGCAATCATAGCATACAATTGGGTCTCTTTCTTTTTCTTTTTCTTTTTTCCAATCATTTCTCCCTCCAAATTTCTTTCTTGGGAAGGGTTTCTTTCTTCTCATGAACTTTTTAAACTTCCTTACTATCAAACCCAAGTCCTCATCTTGACTTTCTTCTTCACTCTCACAGCTCTCTTCTTCACATACACTTGAGGTAGCCTTGAGTGCGATTGTCCTTTTCTTTGGCAACTCTTCTTCATGCTGCTTCATCGTGAGCTCATGCGTCATCAATGAGCCCAAAAGGTGTTCTAGCCCCAAGGTGTTAAGATCTTTAGCTTCTATGATTGCCGTGACTTTTGCTTCCCAAGCTTTTGGCAAAGACCTGAGAATTTTACTCACAAGTTCCGGGTTAGTATAAGATTTACCCAAACTCTTTAGACCATTAATTATATCAGTAAAGCGTGTAAACATGCATGTGATGGTTTCATTGGGTTCCATCTTAAACAACTCATATTTGTGAACTAGAATGTTCACTTTGGACTCTTTAACTTGATTTGTACCCTCGTGGGTAACTTCAAGTCTATCCCATATTTCCTTAGCGGAAGTACATGTGGAGACTCTATTGAACTCATTTGCATCTAAAGAACAAAATAATGAGTTCATGGCTCTAGAATTGAGTTGAGCCATCCTATCATCATTCTCATCCCAATCCTCTTCAGGTTTGGGAACTCGAATGCCATTGACCACGTGTGATGGTTCTTGTGGTCCCTTGACTATGACCCTCCACAAGGCATAGTCTTGTGCTTGAATGAAGATTTTCATTCTAGTCTTCCAATAGGTATAATTTGTCCCATTGAAGAGTGGAGGTCTATTGGTTGCTTGCCCCTCGGCAGGAACATTGTTAAAGGGTGTTCCCATCTAGATCTTTGGCTAAGACAGTTAGGTCTTTCAAGAAATACACAGAGCACCTGCTCTGATACCACTTGTTGCCCAGAGATGGTCACCCAAGAGGGGGGTGAATTGGGTGTTTTAAAACTTTTTGGCTAATTTAAAAGTAAAACACACAAATATATGAACTAAAGCAAAGATAAAGGGATAAGAAGAGACAACCACAAACACACGGTTTTATAGTGGTTCGGAGCCTTCACCGCTCCTACATCCACTCCCCAAAGCGCCTTTGGGAATTTCCACTATAATCCAAGATTACAGTACGGTAGTTTTGCGAGTTCACTACCCAACTCGTTGTTTTACACCGGGCTCACAACAAACCCTAAAACCCCAATTTCTCTTAGGCTTGGGACGCCTTTCCCTTGTTCCAAATCCCTTGACTTGAACAAGCACTACAATCAAAGAGTTTACAAAAGAGAATAAAAGCTCTAAAAAGCAAATATATCAATTATGAACAATTTAACCCGGAAGAATCTTTTTGCCGTTGGAAGCGTGGGAGATGTTGATTCTTCCGATGTGGAGCGCGTAGGATCGAGTGTGAGCTTTGAATCCCGAGCGCACGAGAGTGGTTGAGCTTGAAATCGCTTGGGAAACTTAAAAGCAATTGATTTCCTTTCTTGAATGCACTCACTCCCTTGAGCTTTCCTTTCTAACTTCTCTCTTGAATGATCTTGCTTTTTGGTTGGTGAAGAGTTGTTGAGAACCACTTAAGAGGTCCCTTTTATAGCCCAAAAAGCAAATATAGCCGTTAGAAACAAAAAGAGAAGGATTTGAAATTCAAAACCAAACCTGAAAAGCTGTCAGTCGCGTCCCAGACGCTCCGGGGACGTCTCCGCTATAACGAGAGACGTCTCGCCTACAGGATTTTACTTTTTACTTTATCTGGGGTCGACTCGGCACTTTACGGGGACGTCTCGGCGTGTTAGCGCTTTTTGAGTGGGGACGACTCCGCTGCTTTGGGGACGACTCCGCTTCTTTATCTCCGAAAATCATGTCCTCTGGAATTTTCTGAGAGAGTCGACTCCGCTCTTTCAGGGGACGTCTCCGCTTGTCTGCACTTTATGCGTGGGGACGACTCCGCTTTCTCAGGGTCGACTCCGCTTCCTTATCACCGAAAAAACCATTCTCTGGAAAACCCTGAGAGAGCCGTCTCCGCCATCTTGGGGACGACTCGGGAAGTCACCTTTTTACTTGCGGGGACGACTCCGCGTACAGCGGGGACGTCTCGCGCATATCCCTTGAAAAACGCCTTTCTGCCGCCACTGAGAGAGTCGACTCCGCTACTGAGAGAGTCGACTCCGCTAACGCGGGGACGACTCGGCAGGTGCCGGGGACGCCTCGGCTTGTGCTAGTTCTTCCTGTTTGTGCCAGAGACGTCTCTGAAACTATCAGGAGACGTCTCGGCTATCCCTGAACTTTTTCTTTAGCTCAAAATAATCTTCAATAAATTCATAAAAATTATGGGAACTTGCCTAGACATTTCTTAGCAATATTCTTAATAAAACACATGAATTCCTCAATTAAATAGATGAGATATAATGGAATTTTACTCTAGTGTTTTGCATTCAACAAAATCCATTAGGGGGTCAACACTCGGCAACTGTTCCAAATTTGAATTAAAGTTGCCGTCACGACTGGGAGTCGACTCGTCTTGACCCGGAGTCGACTCGCCAATTTCTGGAGCTGACCTGGCAATTTTGTTGTCGGCTCATCCACTGAAGTCTGTGGATCCAATTTTGAATTTTGTCCACTCGAGTCGACTCGACTGTCCTGGGAGTCGACTCGAATCTCAGAGCCCGAACTCCCGATTCTCTGTCGTTTGGCTCATCCAGTCTTGGAGTCGACTCGAACTTCCTTGGAGTCGACTCGGCTCTCAGTTTCCGAAAGTTGGTCTTCTGCCTTTTGACGTGAAGCTTGTCTCGGAGTCGACTCGAGCTGTCTGTGAGTCGACTCGAATCTCAGAGGCAGTAACATGGTTTTCTGTCTGTCGATGGTCGCTCAGTCTCGGAGTCGACTCGCGTATTGAGGGAGTCGACTCGAATCTCAGAGTCCATAAAATGCTCTCTGACTTTTTCTTTGTGTACCGCTGAGAGTCGACTCTCACCTTCTTTGGAGTCGACCTGCCAACCATCGGAGTCGACTCGCGTTCCACTGGAGTCGTCTCGAATCTCAGACCCGAAAACTGCTCTCTGACTTTTCTGCCTGTGACTGCTTGGAGTCGACTCTTACTTTCCTGGAGTCGACTCGCGCACTTCAGGAGTCGACTCGTTGACAGGTTCTGAGATGAAGCTTTCTGTCCTTCTGTCTGTTCTCAGTCGGAGTCGACTCGTACTGATCTGGAGTCGACTCGAGCTCGTGCCAGTGAACTTGATACGCTTGGAGTCGACTCGTGATACTCGGGAGTCGACTCGAGTCTCAGACTTTGGTTCAGCAGACTTCTTAACTTAACCAAAATACTATGAACCAAGTCTAGAGACACTTGGACAGGATTTTCACTGAAACACTCAATTGAATTCATTAGTAATCACAAGATATACTCAAATGCTTTGAGCTCATCAAAATCAAATGGGATTTTAATCAATCACTCCACATGTGTGGACTACTTTCTCCCACATGTGCATGAAGCTACCCATCCCTTTGTCCACGTCTTCTTTTCCGTGTGCACCAAGCTTCCCAACTTAACAAAACAGAGGCCTCTCCCATTTTCTCCATGTATCCAAACTTTCTTTATTTAGAACAGAGCCCTCCCAACCTACACGAGTGGACCCCAACTACCTTTCTAAAAAAAAGATAATATATATATAATAATTCTCATATCACCCCTCACGCATTCATCTCCCACATCATTATTTATTCTCTTCTCCTCCCCTGTTTCGGAACAAGCCGCATGACCCATAGAGCTCCATAGCCCATGCCATCTCCTTCCCCCATTTCCGCGATTCAAAGCTCAATATCCAGCAAATCCCCCAAGCTCAAATCCACACGTTTTTCCTTTGCTTCAAAGCAAAGTTCATCTCCTTCCCAGCCATATCCAATCCTTGATCGTCCATGATTCTCTCCTTCCGAATTTCTCCCACGCATCCCGGCATTGACTCAAACCAATCTAGCATCCCACGATCTTCTTCCACGCCCGAGTGCAACCCGGCTAAGCTCTAATCCCAGAATCCCAACCATTCCGCTCCTCTCCACGGATTCACCGCGCCCAGAAAGCCCTCCGCATCCTCCCAGCGTATCCCCTGTTTTCGGATTCTTCCCCTCCGCAATGATCTTCAACCACCAACGGATCAGTTTCAAAATTCGAACTATTGCAAAGATCATTCAGCCCTTATTTCTTGCTCCAGATTTGATTTCCTCCCATGATGCAATTCCTCCACACCGCAGATCAAGCAATCAGCCCTCATGCCGTTCGGATTGGCTTCATCTCCATGGATTGCATCTCAACCGAATCCCCAGCTTCCCAGCGTCAGGATCAGAGCCAACAACGAAATCACCGCGTCCAAGGATCAAGGGGCAGAATCATTCACCTCCCAACCACATCCCGCTTCCTTCTGCATTCGAATCCTCCCACTCGCACATGAAGCAAAAACAGGGGAGGGGCGGGTGAAGCTATAAGAGGAGGAAAAAAGGAAGAACAGGGGCGCTCGGTTTTGGGGGGGGGGGAGAGCTCGGTTGAGGAAAAACAGGGGAGACCCTGTTTCGGTGAAGAGAAGAAGAGAGCCGAACCAGAGAAAAGAAATAAAAAAAAAAAAGAGAGAAGGGGGGAAAGAGAATATTTTGTAATATTTCGGGAATAATGGGAGGTGAAGGCTTTCATTTGAAGATGGGAGGTCGTCAGGAAGCCATGCTCGGCTAAACGTCTAGTCTAGGGCTGGATGAAGCCCTAGCAATATTACAGGGCATTGTAGTTCTTATTTTCTTTATTATTTTGGAGCTTATTTAAATTCTTATTATCAATGAAAAATTCTTTTATTATGTCTAAACTTTGAGCATGCTATTTATTATTCATGTTTGCTAAAGTAGTCTAAGATGATCCATGCCTAGGAAGATGAGGTGTACTGCACCCTAGGTTAGCATAATTAGGTAGACACTTCATGCTACACCGAAGATGGATCTTCCTAACACTATTTATGCTTTTATTTTAAAAGGCTTGTAGCCAATATTGCATGCCCCTCCAAAAGATAAAAAAAATAAAGAACACAAATCCTGATGCAATGCTATGTGGTGGACTCCAAACCCTAGATCCATTTATTCTGATAAATTCTAATTCGCACTCATAGTTTAATTTAGTTAAATTAAGTTAGCAAATTCTTCTTCGTGATTTATTTTTAAAAGAAAAATAACTTATCTCCAATCCCTGTGGACCAACACCCGTAATCACTATCCTACAGGATACGTGCTATTGCGTGGTTTATTTTCGAAATTGAAAGAACCGATCAAGCACTTGACCCTAATGTCATCGTCTGTCCACTTTTCATGCGTCGCACGCTGATCAGTAGTCGGACATGCTGGTAATGTGGGGATGTCATTGTCGAGCACATAGCCTATTTTCTCGCAACTCAGAACAATTTTGAGATTTCTAAGCCAGTCTCTGTAATTGGTACCAGTTAATCGGTTGGTCTCAAGAATACGGGTCAAAGGGTTTGAGGCTGACATTATGATCTGCAGAGAGTAAAGTGTTGGGAACCCGCCCATGCCGCAGAAAATTCAAAAAAATTCAGATGCAGCGGAAGAGGCATGCGCGGGATCAACCGTTCATCGCATGAACGTTGTTCAAAAACCGTTCGTAGATAGATAAGGATTAAAAACTTTTAAAAACATTAGAAGATCAGATCTTCACCTTGTGCGGGTAGATGATCACCGCAAATCTGAGTTCGTGGTTTTAGGAAGAGGGTTCGCTTGAAGCCGTTCAAGTGTCCGGCCTCTACGGGTATCCACACGAAGCAGAGATCCGATCAAAGCTCTCTAGTCTTCCCGGGGTGCTAGCTCCCTTGCAAAGACTTCTTTTGATGGCTGATTTCCTCCCTTTCAATCAACCCTTGATTGTGCTTGGGAGGAGGAAGAAGAAGGATGAAACTTGAAGATGAATCAAAGCCCTTGCAGCCTACTTCCTTTTCCCTGCGTTGGAAGGAGGAAGAGAGGAGGAGGAGGCCGCCAATGGCTTCTTCTTTTCTTCCTTTGCTTGCGGCTGAACCAAGGAGGGGTGAGAGGTGGCCACGGCTTGGAGGAAGAGGGCTTCAATCCTACCTAGGGCGCTGGCCCCTTGTCCCTTTTTATAGCCATCTAGGGCTCCTACAAATTAGGAGCCCTAGACTAGTTTCCTAAGATGGGGCGCCGGCCCCCTCTCTTCATCCCTCACCACATGGAAAGGGGAGGGGCGTACGCCCCTCCTCATGGTAAACCCTAATCCACATTAAGTAGGGTTTGGAATGCCCTAATGTGGTCAAGCCCTAATCCAATTAGGCTTAGCCCAAGGGTGAACCAATTTGGATCCAATCTAGGTAAGTCCTAATCCAATTAGAACTTAAATCAATTTTGACTCAATTGAACTCTTCAATCCTAATCCAATTAGGAGTCTTATTGATTCATTAGATTAATAATTAATTGTGACTTAAGAAACCCTAATCCAAATTAGGACATATTTAATTTTAGTCCTAATCCAATTAGGACTCTTATTTGAATTCGAAGTCCTAATCCAATTAGGACTTCTAGAAATCCTATTCCAAGTAGGAATCCAATTTTAATTCAAAACTCCTAATCTAATTAGGATTGTAGGAATCCTACTCCAAGTAGGAATCCCAGTCCTACTCCAATTAGGATTCCCAGTCCTAATCCAATTAGGACTCTAGGAATCCTATTCCAAGTAGGATTCGTGTTTTAAGTCCAATTAATCAATTCCCATTCCTTCTTCAACTTATTATCAATCGAATTGATTACTCGTGATTCATAATCACTTTTCGACCATCGGATCGGTCAATACTTCTAGTGTGTGTGACCCCATAGGTTCTATTCTGACTGGTAGTGAGATATATTGCGATCTCTATCACAATATCATTGAAAACTTCTTTCAATGGGTTGGAACGATTCCAACTCAACTCATTAGGATTTATCGATCATCGAGACAATTCCTATGAGTCCCACCATCCACCAGTGACACCTAGCAGCATGTAGTGGCTACCCAGCAGAATAGAATGGTGAACCTCTAGGTGCAGTTATTATGTGATACAGTCCTTCTATCGTGGATCCCTACAGGATGGAGGTCATGGACAACTCGTCAAACCCCATCGTCTGTCATATGTCAAGATTTATTCGACTTAAGTTCGAGAGCGGAGAACTCTTTCTCTACTGTGCAATCTGCCCCGGCCGAGGTCTTACGAACTCAGTCTTATAAATCACATAGGATCTCTCCTTATCTATCAAGGTCGATAGATTTCTTATAGGTGCATACCCTACTCCTACAGTGAACCTACTGCGGCCAATCTACACTGCATGGACCTATATGGCTAGAGACCATGTATGTGTGCAGTCAAACTACAATAACCTCACTGTGAGTAGCCGAAGCACCGCAGGTCAAAGGACCAGTCACACTACTGCAACATCAAGCAAGTCACTGACGAGTGGATAGACATCCAAGTGACTTCTTGTATTGGTCACGCTCAGTACCCTTGTTTTCTAACAAGCACCTGCACTATTACTTCAGTGTCGCCACACTGTGGACTCGAGTCTCGTCCATCCATAAGGAAAGTAATCTGTGCACTGATCTCATCGGATCGATCACCGTCCTCGTGATGATCCATCGATCAGGAGCGTTCAGAAATTAATCACTAATGATACATGGCTCAAATTCTCAACTCTTGAGAATATGCATCATCATCTTATTAATTCCTTGGACGATTCATAGACACAATAATAATATGAATGAAAAATATGCCTTTCATTTATTCAATAATAATAAAGTCAAGTACAAATTATGTCCTAGAATTAATAATGTGTCAGCCAAAATTGGCTTCTAGGGCATACATCTAACAATCTCCCACTTGCACTAAAGCCAATCAGTCATATATCTTAGTCCCATCTTCTCAAGGTGGACTTCAGTCTTTTGCTGACTTAGCTGTTTAGTGAACGGGTCTGCCACGTTATCCGCGGAGTCTACTCTCTGCACTTCGACATACTTCTTCTCAACATAGTCGCGTATGAGATGGAAGCGCCGCTCTATATGCTTGGACTTCTGGTGAGACCTTGGCTCCTTAGCAAGAGCTATGGCGCCATTATTATCGCAGTAGAGTGTTATGGCATCTGATGACATTACATCCAATTCCGCAATGAATTTCTTGAACCAGAAGCCTTCCTTAGCAGCTTCAGAGGCGGCGATGTATTCAGCTTCCATAGTAGAATCAACAATGATCGGTTGTTTAGAACTCTTCCAATTCACCGTACCACCATTGCATAAGAACACAAATCCAGATGTTGACTTCCTATCATCGACATCAGTCATGAAGTCTGAATCTGTGTACCCTTCTACCTTTAACTCTGATGATCCTCCAAAGACTAAGAATAAATCTTTAGTTCTTTTCAAGTACTTAAGAATATTCTTCACAGCTGTCCAGTGTTCTTCACCTGGATTCGACTGATATCTGCTTGTGACACTCATAGCAAGAGCTATATCAGGTCGTGTACATAGCATGGCATACATGAGGCTCCCTATTGCCGATGCATAAGGGATCTTGCTCATGCGTTGAATCTCTTCAGATGTGTTGGGGCACATCTTCTTGGAGAGATGAATTCCATGTCTTAGGGGTAAGAGACCCCTTTTAGAGTTTTCCATGCTGAACCTTTTCAGCACTTCCTCTATGTACATCTTCTGTGATAGGCCAAGCATCCTTTTAGATCTCTCTCTATAGACCTTAATTCCCAAAATATAGGATGCTTCCCCAAGGTTTTTCATGGAGAATTCTTTTGACAACCAGACCTTGACCGAGGTTAGCATGAGAATATCATTCCCTATCAGGAGGATGTCGTCCACGTACAGTACGAGAAATACGATAGCGCTCCCACTAACCTTTTTGTAAACACACGGTTCCTCTTCGTTTTTGATGAAATCAAACATTTTGATTGCGTCATCGAAACGAGTGTTCCAACTCCGAGATGCTTGCTTTAGTCCATAAATGGACCTTTGCAGCTTGCAGACCTTGTGATCTCCATCACTGGAAGTGAAACCCAGAGGCTGTTCCATATAGATATCTTCTTCAAGATATCCATTTAGGAAAGCAGTTTTCACATCCATCTGCCAGATTTCATAATCATGAAATGCTGCAATGGCAAGCAATGTTCGAATGGATTTCAGCATGGCTACAGGTGAAAAGGTCTCCTGATAGTCATGCCTTCGCGTTGACTATACCCTTTCG